>NC_061091.1:5690510-5818010 GCF_015104395.2 Macrobrachium nipponense | reverse complement strand
CAGGTCACAGCCATGCAAGCAAGGAAATTTAGACCTTGAATGAAAGATAAACAAAATAGGCGGGTGCAGAATAAAGTTTAAGGAGCTGGACAGCTTAAGGGGGGACGTCACTAAAGGAAGAGAAGGATAAAGGGGGAAGAGAGAGAGAGAGAGAGAGAGAGAGACTCACGAATAATTAAAAATATATATGATGCAATTTTCATATATTTAAAATTTACCTTGAGAGAGAGAAGAGAGAGAGAGAGAGAGAGAGAGAGAGAGAGAGAAAGTCTTACTTTTCAGAAATGAAGAAAGCGTCTTAATTGTGTGTGTGTGTGTGTGTGTGTGTGAGAGAGAGAGAGAGAGAGAGAGAGAGAGAGAGAGGAGAGAGAGAGTAATTACGTTCCCCATAAGCAAAAATGATCTTCTAATTCTTTCCTCACTCATTTCCATAAAGATAAAATTTTACTGTAATAGGTAAAAAAAAAAAAAAAAAAAAAAACTGAATTTGCTCCTGAGATAAGGAGATGACTGATATTATAGAGGCGCTTGGTACCTACGTTACTTTTGTCACGTAACAAGGGGCATCTATACCCCTTGTGGGTATGAGAACCACGTGCTCGGGGGTATACGGGACTTGATCTCTGACTATTTGCATATATTTGATTTGAATGTGTCATTGTATACATGGGGGACATTTTGTAAATAAATAACTATTTAAAATATAAATGCTCTTGGTTTTCGTGTCTGCTCTATTGAGATTCAATTCACAAAGAGTCGACTCGATTCATGATTCGTTTGATTCGCCACACTCATTTCAAGCGAGTCGAGTCAATTCAAATCATGCCGACTCGCTTGGCGTCAACGGCTGCATTGAAATTCGTGTCGTGATTCAAGACGAATCCTGAATCGTGTTGATTCTTCGTGACTAGAATCAATTCGATTGGCTCGGTGTAAACGCAGACTTAGGCATGCCTGCTCTATTTAATGACGATTTTAGCTTTTATTTATTATAATATTTTTGTTAGCCTGGTTTTTTGCTATTATACTATTCTAACCTACCAGACGATGGTGGTAGCTACCACCGTCAGAACTAAAAAAAAAAAAACGACAGAGGCTAGAGGGCTGCAAATTGGTATGTTAATCACCCACCCTCCAATCATCAAACACACCAAATTGCAGCCCTCTAGCCTCGGTAGCTTTCATTTTATCTAAAGCTAAAGTTAGCCATGGATCGTACATCTGGCTGCGCTTTCCGGAGCCATGGGACGCACCCTCACTCTACCGCATCTGGTGAGCAACTGGAGAGCTGCCGGACATAGTTGGTATTTTTATGCAGCAAAGCACTTGGGCGCATGTTTCACTTGTTAATATTCAATAGCTATGGAGATTTACGGGCGTTTGCATTGTTCCATAATAATAATAATAATAATAATAATAATAATAATAATAATCTGACACTTCGAACTGTCATTAACCACCACAATTCTCAGTTGACATTACCATTCTCTTGAGAGTAAAGCCCAACTGTACAGGGTGTCCATAAACTCCCAGTACCATTACAAGCATTTATTGCTCGAATGGTACTGGGACTTTATGGACATCCTGTAATTTTTTCTCTCCATCTCTCGTTTTCATGGACACGCTGGAGATTAAAGACGATTGGCTAGGTACCTCACAAATTTCGGAAGGAATATAGTAGTACCTACACTTCTTAATTAACCAAGAGGTCTGCTAGAGAACTCTGTCAGGGGGTCTGATTCCCTAACAAACGGATTTGGCTTCAGTTCAAAGTCAATGACTTCGGAACTGATCCCTTTTACCTCAAAGATAAAATCACGGGAATCCACCATTGCCTTTTTAATCGTTCATACGGTACAGAGCAAACCTCCGCCAAGCCAAGCTGCTCCTATCGCCATAAACATAAAGAGCAAGATGGTTTTGGCGTCTTCTGTACACCTAGACCCAACTGTAAGTTGCGTTTCCACCAAAACTCGTCCATCCGTTCTCGAGACGATTTGTTACCATAGGGGAGACATAGAGATGAAGTTACAGAACCAGCTGGTAGCTGTCCACGTAAGGAGGGTAGTGCCGTCTCACTGGGTGCACTGTAGGCATTACTAGAGGTTCTTTGCGGCATCCCTTCGGCCCCTAGCTGCAACCCCTTTCGTTCCTTTTACTGTGCCTCCGTTCGTATTCGCTTTCTCCCATCTTGTTGTCCACCCTCTTCTAAAAATTACTATTCCATAGTGCAACTGCTTTGAGGCATTCTTCCCGTCTCACACCATTCAAACCTACATATTCCCACTTCCTCTTCCAGCGCTGACTGACCTCGTAGGTCCCAGTATTTGTGGCCTCAACTCTGTATTCCAGAACCACATGTTGTTGATCTTGTGACGAAGAGGACCTCTAGGGTCTCGGATGACCTTCATCCCCGCGACGCCTGTCCAACAACAGGCCACACGCAAGAACTTCTGATACGAGAAGCACTCTCAAGTGATAATCGCTCTTCGTAACTCTGACAGATAACAGATAAGAAACTGGGAGAGACCGAAAGTTCGAGAAGTGATGAGACGCTGAATAACTTAATCTTGGATGTTTTATTTTTAATTTTTCAAATTTCTATTTTTATTTTTATCGATTATTATTATGAGTCTCTGTCGCATGATTTTAGAGTGAACAGGTTTCATGATAGCTCTTTAAGCAACTGAGAACATGCACGAAACAAATGAAGCTAATGACATCCTATTCTTTTCATTTTTCACTCTACACACACACACACGCATATATATATATATAGATATAATATTATATATACTATTAAAATATATATATATAGATATATATATATATCTATATATATATATATAGTATATATATATAGATTCTTAACCCCTAACCCATCTGTGCTAGAAAGCTTTCGGAACATCGGTCCTCTCTCTACTTCTCAGCGCGGTCTAGGTATACCTAGATATACCTAGACCGTGCTTGTCAGCAGCCTCACTATAGATCTCAATCTTTCAGACGATGCTACTGTAGCTTTCCGTCTGCCAAGCGATTTGTCATTGCACCTCTGATATTAGGCCGGATATACCTTGTTTGGCCTTGTTTACCCTGACTATTTTTCGACATAGAATTTCCACCTACACTTTGAGGGACTCCTTTTCTCTCTCTCTCTCTCTCTCTCTCTCTCTCTCTCTCTCTCTCTCTCTCTCTCTCTCTCTCTCTCTTTCTGCCAGGCGATTGTCATTGCATGATATTAGCCTGGAAATACCTTGTTTGACCATGTTTACCCTGACTTTTTTTTCGACACAGAATTTCCATCTACGTTTTGAGGAACTCCTCTCTCTCTCTCTCTCTCTCTCTCTCTCTCTCTCTCTCTCTCTCTCTCTCTCTCTCTCTCTCATTTTTTTAAGGAACGAGGGCAAGCTGCTCGCGACACAAAACATCCTGCTGAGGTGCCAGGTGGCCACATTGAGCAGTGCCTGAAATCCATTTAATTTGTTCTTGAAACCACCAACTTTGTCAAGAGGTTCACGATTCTAAGAAACAACTTTAAAAGAGAATGCACAACGGCCCCAGATGCATATATACTCTATTTTCTGCTCCACTTGTGTTCATGTTTACAAACAGGATCCTGCTTTGACGAGCTATCAAATCTCGTTCGATCGGGACCTCTGTTCATTCTGAATATCGTATAATTTCCAACAACAAATTATGTCCAAAAATGATCGAAAACCGACGCCCACACATCAGAGAACAACAAAGAAGCTTACAGCAAGACGTAGGATGTGAGATCACCCCTCCAAAATGATGGCAATAACGAGGACGGATTGGATGATGATGACATCATGGAACTTTCCGATCTCTACGCCCCCTCTCCCAGCGAGAGAGAGAGAGAGAGAGAGAGAGAGAGAGAGAGAGAGAGAGAGAGAGAGAGAGACTTATCATTTGGGTGGGGGGTTATTCTAGTCCTGACATTCAGAGTATACAGAAAAATGTTGATAGCCAAATAATTAGTGTATATATATATATATATATATATATAGTATATATATATATATATATATATATATTATATGATAGGTTACCACGAATTTTACGAAGGTGACAGTGAAAAGGTTTGAAAGGCGTAACAGGAGGGAAACCTCAAAGCAATTGCACTATGAATCAATTGTTAGGAGAGGGTGGGCACTAGGAATGGAAGTACAGTAAAAAGGAACGAAAGGGGTTGCAGCTTGGGGCCAAAGAAATGCTTCAAAGGACCCTAGTAATGCCTACATTGCACCGCATGAGGTGCACTGACGACACTATCCCCATTACAGCTTCCTGATGAACACCAAATTCTTTTTTAGCCCGAATTTCAAGTCACTGGCCACTGTGGTCTTGATCTATATGAGACGGTATCATCTTCTGAACAATAATAATAATAAGGCCCTACACCCACGAATAGCAGAACAACTCCAGCATTGTATCTCAAATCACCATGCACCCAAATGGATGACCACAGGAAGAACATCCTTAGTACAAAAAGACAAGAGTAAGGGAAATATAGCCAGTAACTACAGGCCTATCACCTGCCTACCAATAATGTGGAAGTTACTAACAGGTATCATCAGTGAAAGGCTATACAACTACCTAGAGGAGACAACCATCCCCCACCAACAGAAAGGCTGCAGAAGGAAGTGTAGGGGCACAAAAGACCAGCTCCTGATAGACAAAATGGTAATGAAGAACAGTAGGAGAAGGAAAACCAAACTAAGCATGGCATGGATCGACTATAAAAAAGCCTTCGACATGATACCACACACATGGCTACTAGAATGCCTGAAAATATATGGGGCAGAGGAAAACACCATCAGCTTCCTCAAAAATACGATGCGCAACTGAATACAATACTTACAAGCTCTGAAATAAGACTAGCAGGTTAAGGTGATCAGGAGAGGGATCTTCCAGGGCGACTCACTGTCCCCACTACTCTTCGTAGTAGCCATGATTCCCATGACAAAAGTATTACAGAAGATGAATGCCGGGTACCAACTCAAGAAAAGAGGCAACAGAATCAACCATCTGATGTTCATGGACGACATCAAGCTGTATGGTAAGAGCATCAAGGAAATAGATACCCTAATCCAGACTGTAAGGATTGTATCTGGGGACATCAGGATGGAGTTTGGAATAGAAAAATGCGCCTTAGTCAACATACAAAAAGGCAAAGTAACGAGAACTGAAGGGATAAAGCTACCCGATGGGAGCAACATCAAATACATAGATGAGACTGGATACAAATACCTGGGAATAATGGAAGGAGGGGATATAAAACACTAAGAGATGAAGGACACGATCAGGAAAGAATATATACAGACTCAAGGTGATACTCAAGTCAAAACTCAACGCCGGAAATATGATAAAAGCCATAAACACATGGGCAGTGCCAGTAATCAGATACAGCGCAGGAACTGTGGAATGGACGAAGGCAGAACTCCAAAGCATAGATCAGAAAACCAGGAAACATATGACAATACACAAAGCACTACACCCAAGAGTAAATACGGACAGAGTATACATAACACGAAAGGAAGGAGGGAGAGGACTACTAAGTATAGAGGACTGCGTCAACATCGAGAACAGAGCACTGGGGCAATATCTGAAAACCAGTGAAGACGAGTGGCTAAAGAGTGCATGGGAAGAAGGACTAATAAAAGTAGACGAAGACCCAGAAATATACAGAGACAGGAGAACGACAAACAGAACAGAGGAATGGTACAACAAACCAATGCACGGACAATATATGAGACAGACTAAAGAACTAGTCAGCGATGACACATGGCAATGGCTACAGAGGGGAGAGCTAAAGAAGGAAACTGACGGAATGATAACAGCGGCACAAGATCAGGCCCTAAGATCCAGATATGTTCAAAGAACGACAGACGGAAATAACATCTCTCTCATACCATATGTAGGAAGTGCAATACGAAAAATGAAACCATAAACCACATAGCAAGCGAATGCCCGGCACTTGCACAGAACCAGTACAAAAAGAGGCATGATTCAGTAGCAAAAGTCCTCCACTGGAGCCTGTGCAAGAAACATCAGCTACCTTGCAGTAATAAGTGGTACGAGCACCAACCTGAGGGAGTGATAGAAAACGATCACGCAAAGATCCTCTGGGACTATGGTATCAGAACAGATAGGGTGATACGTGCAAATAGACCAGACGTGACGTTGATTGACAAAGTCGAGAAGAAAGTATCACTCATTGATGTCGCAATACCATGGGACACCAGAGTTGAAGAGAAGAGAGGGAAAAAAATGGATAAGTATCAAGATCTGAAAATAGAAATAAGAAGGATATGGGATATGCCAGTGGAAATTGTACCCATAATCATAGGAGCACTAGGCACGATCCCAAGATCCCTAAAATGGAATCTAGAAAAACTAGAGGCTGAAGTAGCTCCAGGACTCATGCAGAAGAGTGTGATCCTAGAAACGGCGCTCATAGTAAGAAAAGTGATGGACTCCTGAGGAGGCAGGATGCAACCCGGAACCCCACACTATAAATACCACCCAGTCGAATTGGAGGACTGTGATAGAGCAAAAAAAAAAAAAAAATAATAATAATAATAAATTTGTGTAATGACTGTCTTACCAATAATCCTTACATTATTATGCAAAAGGAAGGTATCTCGCCTCTCTCTCTCTCTCTCTCTCTCTTACACTACCATGATTTTTGGCAACATATGGATAAGACTGGTATCTGGAAAGATATCTACAAGTTAATTTGTTTTCTTATTTAAAAACTCCACTCAAGCTGCGTTCCTTTTTATGGACAGTGTTTTTTTGATCGACGCGTTATCTGGCGCTTCGTACGATCATGTAATCAAGATACTTCAGCGTATATCTTATTTTTGCCCACTTCTCTTCCCTGGTTTTTATTTGGGGGGGGGGGGGGGGGGGGTGTTAGGGTGCTGGGGGGGGGGGGGGGTGCCGTGAGTTTTGGGGGTATCTAATGCATTCTACCCGCTTCGTTTATTTTCATTCCTTTCTTCTTCTCTATTCAGGCTTTGATTCCTTTTTTAGACTGACTTCTCTTTCTTCTCGCTCCCTTCCAACGCCTGTTTGGAATTCCCGCCGTTCGGGAACCATTCCTGAATCCTCCTCGTCTGCTAAGTGGCTGTGGCAATGACGCGGAAGTCATCCGCGTTCCCAGGCTCCATCATCCTTCGGCCTCGAAGAGGCATCTCTTCTCGCTCACTCACTTCATATCCCACGCCCTTCTTTTCCCTTCGCCCTCGGGGCCAGGCCTATAGCGAGGGTTCCTCGAAGTTGGCGGAACCGAAAGCTCTCACCCGCCCCAGCGAAGAGAGGGAACCTGCTGTTACCGACTTGATTCTTGCGGTACCCCCCACCTCCACCCCGTAACTGCCGCCATACCCAGATCACGGTGCCCATGCCCCGCGCGAAGCACTTTCGGGGCACTCGAGGAGGAGGAGGAGGAGGAGGAGGTCGGTGGCTCGATACGTGGTTTCGTTGTTACCGAGGGGTGATAAGTGACCCTCAAGGTCTTGTAATTGTCGTTGTTCGGCAGACTTATCTCCTCGATCGACGCAGACGACTCTCGAAGCTGCTTCGCTATCTTCGGGTTGGTGGGGGGGTGGGAGGAGACAAACATCGATAAAAGGAGATACGGCTGGGGGGTGGGGTGGGGTGACTAAGACCAACAAACAAACGGGGGTTTCGAGTATTCTGGAAAAACTGATCTTGCCTGACCATCACAGACAAGAAAAAGGTCTCTGACAGGGTTGTCAATGATGAAATCAAACTGGTTTAATCAAGTGATTAAACCATTGATTTTTTCATTAAAAAAATCATGATTTTTTAAATTTATTTTTTTTTAGTATGAAAGCAAACAAATTGAAAAATATGGTTTGGAGGTTAGTAAAAAACTTAAGCATAACTGTGCTCCAGCTACTTTAGGCCAGATAAATCAATAGTAATTCTATCATAAAATACATTTTGAGGAAAAAAAGGATTGAAAAAACATCTAACAAATCAAGAAAACCAAATAAATAAAAATATCAAATAAATCTAAAAATCAATCAATCCTGATTTTTAAATAAATTTTTTTTTTTTTAAATAAAAAAAATCAACAACCATGGTCTCCGCAACTTTCCTTTTTCTTCTTGTAGCTATGTTAATGCATCTGAGAAATCCTCCAAAAACCTTTGCTGGTCCTGTGAACCCACCCCGCCGTGCAGTCTCTAAACGGGCCCCATCCTGCGACAACAACCCCCACCCCCTAGCAAAAAAAAAAAAAAAAAAAAAAAAAAAAAAAAATACAATTTGGCTGCTCATTTCTTTCGGTCCTGATGTCCAGTGAAGCTTTCCGTGTCCACTGCACATATGTCTGTTGGGAGAGATGCAATTCGAAAAGGCTCTTTCTGCCGTTACAATATCATTCTATCTGTATTACCTTTTCTCGTTTGGTCTTCAACGGCCTACATCCATCCTAAGCCTATGGAGAAAAAAATAACACTTGAGTCTAATTCAGTTTCTTATCCTGATCTTCACATCAATCTTTAACACCGTTGTTCAATCATGTCTATGTTTTCGCAAGACATTTCATTTAAACCTTTCAACCTTCCCAGACTAGACCATCCACCAAAGAAGCAGATAATTCTAGCAGTGTTGTCTTCTCTTTTGCGAGGTCCGGTTCCAAACAGGTTTCTGGAAGTTTTGTTTGGAAATGATCTTCTTCAGTTCCAACTCGGTGCAAATGCTTTGCTGATTAGGCCGACACGAGTCTCACTTCACAGTTTCGCTAGGTATTGAACTTTTCGCTGTCGTTCGTTTTTCTCATCGTGATTTACCTTCCTTTTATTGTTGTTGTCATGTTTCTTTTTCATAGTTTTTACTTGTCAGTTTCCTTTTTTTCAACAGTGAACAGCTTTTCCCGTTGGAACCCTCGGGCTTGTAGCCTTCAGCTTTTCCAAATAGGCTTACAACAACAACAACAACAACAACAACAACAATAACAAAAACAAAAACAACAATAATAATAATAATAATAATAATAATAATAATAATAATAATATTAATAATAATAATAATAATAATATACCTGGATGCCGGACGAAGCTCCTCTGTTGACCAGAGGTTCCATTTACGTCGTTGTCGTTTATTCCTTCATTTCTTTCCATCATTGCTGAGTTTTGCTATTTAACCCATAGCTGGACCCTAGCCCATCAGGGATAGGTACTCATTTACAGCAGAGTAGACTGAGGAAATTATGGTAAAGATCCTTTCCCAAGGAATCAACGCCGAGGAGAGCGGTCACCCATCCAACGACTGGCCAGCCCCAATGTTGCTTAACTTGACTTAAGTCCATTGACGACCTAACCCACTCCTCCACGGCAAAAGCCCTCCACTGGAGCCTGTGCAAGAAACATCAGCTACCTTGCAGTAATAAGTGGTACGAGCACCAACCTGAGGGAGTGATAGAAAACGATCAGGCAAAGATCCTCTGGGACTATGGTATCAGGACAGATAGGGTGATACGTGCAAACAGACCAGACGTGACGTTGATTGACAAAGTCAAGAAGAAAGTATCACTCATTGATGTCGCAATACCATGGGACACCAGAGTTGAAGAGAAAGAGAGGGAAAAAATGCATAAGTATCAAGATCTGAAAATAGAAATAAGAAGGATATGGGATATGCCAGTGGAAATCGTACCCATAATCATAGGAGCACTAGGCACGATCCCAAGATCCTTGAAAAGGAATCTAGAAAAACTAGAGGCTGAAGTAGCTCCAGGACTCATGCAGAAGAGTGTGATCCTAGAAACGGCACACATAGTAAGGAGAGTGATGGACTCCTAAGGAGGCAGGATGCAACCCGGAACCCCAGACTATAAATACCACCCAGTCGAATTGGAGGACTGTGATAGAGCAAAAAAAATAATAATAATAATAATGCGCCTTAGTCAACATACAAAAAGGCAAAGTAACGAGAACTGAAGGGATAAAGCTACCAGATGGGAGCAACATCAAACACATAGATGAGACTGGATACAAATACCTGGTAATAATGGAAGGAGGGGATATAAAACACCAAGAGATGAAGGACACGATCAGGAAAGAATATATGCAGACTCAAGGCGATACTCAAGTCAAAACTCAACGCCGGATATATGATAAAAGCCCTAAACACATGGGCAGTGCCAGTAATCAGATACAGAGCAGGAATAGTGGAATGGACGAAGGCAGAACTCCAAAGCATAGATCAGAAAACCAGGAAACATATGACAATACACAAAGCACTACACACAAGAGTAAATACGGACAGACTATACATAACACGAAAGGAAGGAGGGAGAGGACTACTAAGTATAGAGGACTGCGTCAACATCGAGAACAGAGCACTGGGGCAATATCTGAAAACCAGTGAAGACGAGTGGCTAAAGAGTGCATGGGAAGAAAGACTAATAAAAGTAGACGAAGACCCAGAAATATACAGAGACAGGAGAATGACAAACAGAACAGAGGACTGGCACAACAAACCAATGCACGGACAATACATGAGACAGACTAAAGAACTAGCCAGCGATGACACATGGCAATGGCTACAGAGGGGAGAGCTAAAGAAGGAAACTGACGGAATGATAACAGCGGCACAAGATCAGGCCCTAAGAACCAGATATGTTCAAAGAACGATAGACGGTAATAACATCTCTCCCATATGTAGGAAGTGTAATACGAAAAATGAAACCATAAACCACATAGCAAGCGAATGCCCGGCACTTGCACAGAACCAGTACAAAAAGAGGCATGATTCAGTGGCAAAAGCCCTCCACTGGAGCCTGTGCAAGAAACATCAGCTACCTTGCAGTAATAAGTGGTACGAGCACCAACCTGAGGGAGTGATAGAAAACGATCAGGCAAAGATCCTCTGGGACTATGGTATCAGAACGGATAGGGTGATACTTGCAAACAGACCAGATTGATTGACAAAGTCGAGAAGAAAGTATCACTCATTGATGTCGCAATACCATGGGACACCAGAGTTGAAGAGAAAGAGAGGGAAAAAATGCATAAGTATCAACATCTGAAAATAGAAATAAGAATGGATATGGGATATGCCAGTGGAAATCGTACCCATAATCATAGGAGCACTAGGCACGATCCCAAGATCCCTGAAAAGGAATCTAGAAAAACTAGAGGCTGAAGTCGCTCCAGGACTCATGCAGAAGAGTGTGATCCTAGAAACGGCACACATAGTAAGAAAAGTGATGGACTCCTAAGGAGGCAGGATGCAACCCGGAACCCCACACTATAAATACCACCCAGTCGAATTGGAGGACTGTGATAGAGCAAAAAAAAAAAAAAAAAAAAAAAAATAAAATAAAATAAAATAAATAATAATAATGGAAAAGTAAATCCACAATAATATGTCTGATCTTGTTATTTAAAATACATAGCAGAAAGCTTTCGGCACGGTCTTCGAAAGCTTTCTGCTTTGTATTTTAAGTAACAAGATCAGACATATTATTGTGGATTTACTTTTCCATTTTATTTTATTAACTCATGTGATTATGAGGTTTCTTTGAATAATAATAATAATAATAATAATAATAATATAATAATAATAATAATAATAATAACAGCAACAAAAGTAATGCATGTCACCTCTCATCCCCAAACCAGCTCTTCTCAAAAAGCATTGCGAGTGATAGAATGATGAAGATACCATTGCATAAATATCCAGTCTGTATCTATAAACACTTCAAAAGCTATTGGCAAGAGTTCTTACATAATAACAATAAAAAAAAGGTAAGCGGACACTGTCACACGGACAGACAGAGCAGATGTAATGCCTTGTTTTGCTGACATCAATGCAGTACGGTCTACCCGAGCTCGAATTCTGACTGAAACATCTTGAACCGTCTGGAAGGAGGGGAAAAAGAGGCAGACAAATGCACTGAATAATGGACAGACAGGTGACTGATAGGCACACCAATAGAGATGATTGAGTCTGTCTTACTTTGTCAGTACAGGACCACCAATCACACGTTGAACCGCTGACAGGAACGTCGTCCTTCATCTGCTCAGACGATTGCTATACACTTGTCAACCTCACATTCATTAGATAGAGTGCTATAAGCTTTACAGGGTGATCATTTAACAGTGTTAAATGACGGAAACGTAGGTTTGGGTTTCCCTGATCACCAAAGAATTATTTGACTGATCAAGACGCCAGACAAAGTTAAGGACCTTTCCTTCGTAAGTGATGGCAAACCTTACCCAAGACCAAATTATTCAGGAGGCACAATAAATGACAGAGAGATCTGCATTACACAGGTGAAGATAACAAAAGATTAACCAAAAAAGTTGATTCTAAATCTTGTGATTCCCATACAGTATCTGATGGAATGTGGAGCATGATGTATGCAATGTTGCAAAAGTAGTGGGGAGACGGTAAAAAAGGTGATCCTAGACTGACTTGCATGAAAGAATGCAGGCCATTTCCCTTTGTGCTTACATTGTATGTCCCCTTGAAGACATTTCACAGTGGAAAATACTCACCGTTCTGTAGAAACTGGCAGTGAGTACTCCAAGGTGAAAACCTTTCACTATGCCACCCTTGTGGGTGTTAATGTGGCCCCTGTGGGTGACACATGGGGCCTCCCCGGTACATATTTCGAGAAGGGCACAGAGGGCATGCCCAGTGGTGTTTGTCGATGGCCGGGCAGAGGCTATGTAGAGACACGGTCCAGGAATATCTAGATCGTTTCGTCTACAGCAACGTCGGTGAAAAGGGACATGTCCACCAAAGCAGTGCCTCCTCCGGGGGGTGTAGTGCCTCCTCCGGGGGTGCCGCTTTCAGTCCTTCCAGGAATTCTGTGAGAGACTTCAGGGAAATGACTATTAGGAAAACGCAGTGTTAAAATGGCATTCCATCAAGACCTGGTATGTGTGGAGGGATCTGGCTAATAATGAGGTATAAAGCAACTCAGTATGTTTCCGTTTCTGGAAAACTTCGATTTAAGGAGGAACAGGATAGCCAGAAGGCGAGGTAATATCGCAGATATTATTATCTATTCCCTTACAATAAAACACGCACAGCCGAGCTCCTGGGAATACATAGCTTTTCCATCATCAGGGTCACTTACCTATAGAATGATACAAAAATAAAGAGAAACAGTAAGAACTATACAGATTGACTATACCTAAAAATATTAAAGCAGATATAGTTGACAACACTTCAAAATACACAATAAAAAAGGAACATAAAAGCCTAAGTTAACAGCAAATCAAAACCGACAAAAGAGCAACGATTAAGTTATAAGTTTTGATTTGGAATTAAGGGGTTTATGTTCCTTTTTACTTTAGATTATTAATTTTAAAGTGTTGTCGATTATAGCTGTTTTAATCGTTTTAGATCTAGTCAATCAGTTTGGCTTCCTTATTGTGTCTCTTCAATTTTTTTTTTTTTGTATCAGTCTATAGATAAGTGACTCTGATGATGGGAAAAGCTAAGTATTCCCGTGAGCTCGGCTGTACCTCTGTTTTATTCTAAGAAGAAATAATAACATCTGCAATATTACCACGTCTTTTGGCTGTCCGGTTCCTCCATACAGTAACTCGGTTTGTGCTTCTTTAGGGCTCCATATATGCAGCCAAATTCATGGTCCCCCTACAACTGCAGGCAGTTCAGGGGGTGTTCAAAGCAGGGTTGACTCTATCGATGATCCAGTTGGCCTCTTGCTTTCTTGACGTTGTCCACTGGACTCTTCGTGAGAGAGATAGTATTCTCAATAGAGAACAGTAGTATAAGGAAATGGCATCGTAATACTATGACCAAAAGCAACGACGAAGGTAAAACTAACAAACATACAGAGACAAACAGACACAACTGCAAGAGATCAGATCTGTATCTGACGGACTCTAATTAACTGCAAGGAAAATAAGCGAATGATAAAATCCAATGCCACTAACTTCTTTTATACATAAGGAACTATAGTAGATTCACATCAACCGTGCATCTGATGTCTAGGCCAGCCCCTTACGATGCTCCTAATTGACTGTTGATAAGCCAATCACAGGGTTGGAAATCCTGTCTATCGAGAGAGTTCACAAAGGCAGGATGTATGTTCCACCTCTCCTAAGAGATACTTTAGAAAGACGCATCCATCAGGGGAGGTGGAATAGACATCCTGCCTATGTGAACTCTCTCGAGAGACTGAGAGTTTCCAGCCCTGTGATTGGCTTATCAACAGCCAATCAGGAGCGTCGTAACGGATGGGCCTAGACATCAGATGCAAGGTTGATGTGAATCTACTATGGTGGTTAGTTTGAGATAAGGAGGAGACACGATATTTGTATGAATAGTTTTCTCTCTGCGTCACACATCTCACTTGTGAAGAAAAATGTGGTGACAGTTCGCAGTTCGGTAAACACAACAAGGATGCATTTTCATTTGGTGAGCCTGCACTTTATTTGTAGAAAAAGTATAATAAACTCGTTAATTTCAAGTATTCCACCGAAGATCCACCTTGATTTTAGGCATCATCCATGCCAAGCGCTGGGGCAACTAAGGCCATTCAGCGCTGAAGCAGAAATTGACAGTCAAAATATCTGAAAGGTGTAACAGGAGGAAAACCTCAAAGCAGTTGCACTATGAAGCAATTGTTAGGAGAGGGTGGAAAAGAGGATGGGAGAAAGGGAATATGAATGGAGGTACTGTAAAAGGAATGAAAGAGGTTGCAGTAACTAGGGGCCAAAGGCACGCTGCTAAGAACATTCAGCAATGCCTAATGTACACCGCATGAGGTGCACTGACGGCACTAATTCCCTACAGGGGATTCCGTGAAGGCTTTTCTTATTAGTAAAATCTGAGTACTCCTAAGAAGGTGTATCTTTTTAATGTAATTTTAAGGACCCTCACTGTGGGTGTATCATATTCATATGACGGTTTTTGTTTGTATGGTGTGTTTGTTTACGTTGTATGCAACCAGTGGCTATTCAGCAACGAGACCAACGGCTTTATGTGACTTCCGAACCACGTCAAGAGTGAACTTCTATCACCAGAAATACACATCTCTCACACCTCAATAGAATGCCCGAGAATCAAAGTCACGGCCACCGAGGTGGCAGGCCAAGACCATACCGATCATGCCACTGAGGCGCTCTATTCATATAAGTAATACTCTATTCATAATCTTAGTAATACTCACGTTATATGAATACCGTGAGTATTACTAAGATGGTGAACCTCACTCGGGTACTCTGAGTGTTCCTGTGAAGACGAACGTCTTGTCTAACGACTTTCAGTCTCTTTATGAAATTGATTTTCAAGGTTATGGAACAACGAGAACTGTCCACTCCTCAAATCCAGTTGATGGAGAAATTTCAAATGCCCTTCGGACTACATAAATACGTAGGTAGATAGACTGATAGATAAATAAAAACATGTATAAATAAAACAAGGCGTGATCCGACCTCCAGCTGACTCGGAACACATGCAAGATTTTCCCCTCATGCATAAGTTGTAAGCATTATATTCCTAAGCTTAATGTAAATTAAAACGTGCTAAAATCTAAAGGTCAAATAGAGCCTTGTTTCACCGACAACAATCAAAATAAATATGCTAGATTTTATAAAAAAAAATAATAGTTCTGCACTGGTTAACATGCACGTTATTTATCTTTTGCATTTTCATTCTCGTAAATAAATCATAATTATCCTATCCTGAAATTCCTGTATCTTTAACTCAACGGGAAACACCCTAAATTGATTAGATTAAATAATCCAACTTCATACCTAGATAGCAGTTCACTTCCATTTCATATAACGAGTAATACATGATCTTCTTAGCAGCTCTTAACACTACCTTCTTTTTCCTGGACTTTAAGATTTTAATTATTGCTTTCTTACAATTTTTTCAGAATACGATTTTCATACGTTCGAGTGTTTTGACTTATTTTAACTGTTTTTTTTTTCTCTCTCAAATGGCACCTGAGTAGTGCCAAAGCATCAAAGACTAGAAAATAGGTTTTGCTAGCTTCTCACCCTGAAATATGTATGTCCACTGAGATTTCTAAATGCCATGACAGAAACACACACACACACATATATAAAAAGGGTAATGCCACGGAGGAAAATAAAAAAACGGGAACTACCGAGATCTTTCGGTCTTAACGACCCTTTACTGAAGGCGAGACTGATCAGAAAAGAGAAAAACACAGTGTAGGTATAAGCGTATTCAAACGGACATTACTATAGGTCCAGGCCCCTTTCAAAGAAATGTAAAAACACCCATGGGTTAGATTAACGATTTAAAAGCAGAGTAATTTAGTCGGAAAACAATACATTATTTTCTCATTCTAGCTCTATTTATATATTATGTCCGTTTCTCACTCATTTTCTGAATACTTTTGTAAATTCACGTTGTTACTAATACAAAGTGTATTGTCTTTCGAATTAACTTGCCTTTGACCAGTGTGTCTGACCGCTCTTAAATCCTTAATCTAGCCTTTGGGATTTTGCTAATTTTGTACAGTCTGTTTGTATATGCCACTTTGTTCCTAAAACAAAATGTATTAATTGTTTTCTGACTGAATTACCCATGACCACGTAGGTGGCCGCTTTTAAATCTTTAATCTAGCCTACGGGTGTTTTTGCGTTTCTATGAGGGGGCCTGGACCTTTTGTTTATCCTGTAATATTCGTTCATAAATGCTTACCTGTACTGTTTCTCATTGTTCTGATCAATCTTGACTTTAGTAAAGGGTTATTAAGACCAGATCTCCGCAGTTTTCGTTTTTCATTTTTCTCCATGGCATTGCCTTTATATATACATAGCATCACGTTTTATAAACTTCGTGATCAAGTCATATATATATATATATATATATATATATATATATATATATATATAATATATATATACATATATATATATATATATATATATATATATATATATATATATATATATATATATATATATATATTTGAAATGAAGAAAAATTTGAGGGGAATTTGACACATAAAGGTTTTGAAATGTATTTAAGGTTTGCAAAATTTATTTTCTTTCCCAACTATTTTGACATCAAATGGCAAAATTTCATTAAACGCTTCTAAAACATCAATGACATAATTTTGCAAAAGTTCCACTAGACGAAAGGATGTCTGAATTTTTTTACATCACTTAATGATGGTGTTCATCGTGGTAGACCTTCACGTGAGTGAATTTGATGTTTGTGGTCTCATCGAAGACACGTCTGTCTGGGATGCTGCGGTCAAGTGGGAAGCCCATGGGACGCTTGTCGGGATAAGTTTCTCCATGAACGCCACAGAGGGCGTGAGTGCCGCCATGCTCAGGATCGCCATTAGAGTGTGTCAAATCGTATTTACCATCTGTGACAGCCAGCCAGAGGGAGAATTCCATGCCGTCCCTCTTACCCTTGGGCAAGAGCATCCTGTTGGGGATGCCGCAAGACCTCTCAAAATCGTGCATGTCAAAGCTGCCACTGTCAGCAGCATTTATGAGAGACTGGAAGCTTGGAACATCAGGGACGGTCACTGCAGATTCGGTTGACTTCCTCACAATGTGGTTATTTCCTGGAGCCACTGTCTCAAAAGAAAAATAAATTACAAATTAAGAAATAAAAATCATAAGAAAAACACATTGAAATTCAGAACGGATATCTTATACAAAAGCTTATTCTTTGTTTGAGATATAATTAAAAAAGATATTCTTGTTGCGATACTATATTCTGACACGTAATATCAAACAGTACTCACACTTCTTCCAGAATTTGTCCATTTCAATGCAGTGCCAGTGGCCACTGGTGTAATCAAATTTCTCGCCATTGTTGTCATAATCGGGGCACAAGTAGACACGGAAAGTTCCAAGGACCTCACCGCCATTGTTGTTCTTGACATCAGCAACAAAGGAGAAGTCGTTGTGGTTCAGACGGTCGACATCAGCTTTGAGTTCGACATCTTCGATGCCTTGTGCACTGTCTACTGCATTGCGCAGATCGAATTCATAGTGCTCAAAGTAAGTTTTTAGCTCGCCCTCAACACCAACATTTTCGATGTCAACGCCAGGGAAATCCAAGTCGTCATGAGTGTAGGGAGGAAGGCTATCCTTGTGTTCCTTAAAGATGTTGTCCATATATTTATGAAGTCTGAAGAATGTAGGATCACGGGTGGCTGTTTCAAAGTGTTCCATTACACCTGGAGGCATGTTGTATTTTCCATGGGGATCACCTTGACGACCAAGCATGACGTGAGCAGTATTATGGAGTGCACCATAATACTGAGCATTAGGACTGTACATAGATGATTCAATAATGTCACCAAGTTTGTCAATTCCCTCGTCATTCATGATGTCGATGACTTTTCCATCCTTGTCAGTGATGTATCCATGAGATATAGCATCATGGATACGACTTTCCATGATAATCATATCACGAACTCGAGCTACGCCATCAACGTCCTCAAAGTGGATGTGGTCAGGACGGGCTGGGAATTCGCCACCATATTTGTAGATAGTGTGAGGGGCAAATCCTTCCTCAACTGGTTTCTCCCATTGAAGTTCATCTACCATGTCCAAATAGTTGGAGAGACGCTCAGAATCAAAGCGCACAGTTAGCTGATGATGTACCCAGAAGAAGAGTTCTCCCTTGCGGTCCAAGTGATGTCCGTACTTGTCTTCCCACCAGAAGGGGAAATCCATGTGCCATGTAACGTGATGTACATTCATACCAATGTCCTCTCCGAAGTAGGCCACACGTTGTTCCTTGTTCTTTTTGGTTCCAGTGAATTCCATCTCGAATTTACCTGGGGTGTTGGTCATCTTAGCTGTGTAAGCCTTCTGGATAACTTCACTGTTTGTGAACAAGTGAGGGGTAACTTCATAGAGTGGGGGGAGAACAATGCCGTGTCCAAGATCAGAGTGAATGACAGCAGTGTAAAGGGCATACACAAACTCTCCTTCATTCATGTGCTCACGCCAGTATGCAGCATTTTTAACAGCACAGTCCCAGTCCTTGCACTGCATGAACACATCGAAAAGCATCAGAGCTTCTTCCCTGTGGCGTTCATTGAAAAGGGAGAACCAGTGGTGTTGTTCCAAGAGTCTGTGGTCCTTGTATTCTTTGGCCAAGTGATGAACGGCTTCACCTCCATCCTTGTACATGGAGGTGTCTCCTTCAGGGTTGAAGGATGATGCATATCCTTTCAGGTCATCAAAATGGAGGTGATCATAGATCTTCCACAGGAGATGGTTCACATCCTGTTGTCTCTTGGCCACAGGGACATCTGTGAAAAAGGATCGATTTCCATTAAAAGCAGATACATAACAACCAATCATGAACAAGTGCGAATGAAATGGGGAAATTATGAAAATATGGCTAAGCAAAAATTCTATTATGATTGCATGAAACTATGCAAGAGACTTCTTTTAAGATCTCACGTTCACCCGTGGTAAATATTTAATCCAGCGATGAGGAACTAGGCATAAAGCAGAGACTTCTTTATGCTATTTTGGCGATTTTGATTGAATATCTCATTGCCTTTTTGAAATCATATACTATAGAAAGCATCCAGAGCAGCGATTAAGCGAGAACATAAACAGCTTAGGAAAAGTAGGACTCCAAGAGTTAAAGAAGTTTAAGAGCTTAAATACACGCAGAGTGAATAAATAAGCCTTGATCATTCGTAAATATTTCATCAAACTTCAACATTTCCTGATTTTTTCCTCATTCTTCTACCCCAAAAAGCATTTGTCGGTATATGATTAAAGCCAAAAGTCATCCATGTGCAGAAGAGACCAAAGGACGTGGGAATAGAATAATACTTGAGAACTTTAAATGAATCGTGATCAATCATATTAATCAAATATTGGAGTCAATTTTGTTTTTCATTTATACACTTTACTACAGAAGTACGAATGTGGTTTTCTTTATTCTTTCCCAGTGACCGAATCATACTAAGGTTATGCAAGCCTTGGTATTTTCATCCACAGGTTCATTGTTTCATAAATCAATCGATATAGGTAACATGTTTGCATGCCGAATAGAAAAAATAAATCACAATAAATTTCAACAATTGCACTTGATGGTGAACATGATTGCATCAGGTTTGACCGCGAACAAAACGAATGTCTGTTGGGTTCACAACACCGAATTAGATTATTTTTGCATTCAAGAGGCACAGGAACAACTTTGAGAATAAGAATAGGAGAACATTTAGGAACACGTTCATCGTGATACTTAGATCTTCAAGTAAAATTCATTTCTACATCTGAAACAATCTCATTCATAGGCAACATATTTCAACAGAAAAGAGAGAACTTGTCAGTTATACTCACCAGCGGCAGCCAGAGCCACCAGGGCGCACAAGACTAACACCTTCATTGTGATGTACCCAGGCAGTGACCCTGCTCATCTTATATACCTCTCCAGGTGCTTGCTGGCCAAGACAAAGGTCGCTGCAACAGCTGATAATGCCGCAGGCGAAGCAAAAATTCATGGCAACCAACAGTGTTGCTAAGGCAGACATGCCTTTATCTGAGTCTGTCTGTCTGTCTGTCTGTCTCTCTCTCTCAATACAAGTCGTTTCTCTCTGTGTCTCTCTCAATACAAGTCATTTCTCTTAATAAAGGGTCTCCACAGAATATATTAAAGGGGTGTCCATAGTACATAAAAAAGGAGTCTCCACAGAACATAATAAGCGGGTCTCCACAGACATGATAAGGGGGTCTCCAAAGAACAAAATTAGGGGGTTTCCACAAGACATTAATGAGGGATCTCCACAGACCAAAATGAGAGGGTCTTCAGAGAAAATACTAAAGGGGTCTCCACAGAACAGAGATACAAAAAACTCTTTAGTGAAATATGCAATTTATAAAGTAACTATGACTCTACAGAAAACACATGTAACTTAAACATTTGACGCTGCCTTTTCTCTGTATTCCAAATGAATATTTGAAATTCTATTCCTTTTAGGTGGCTTTCATGACGTTTTCAATTGTTAAATTCCCTTGGAATACACAACATGCCGATTCATTTTTATGCAAAACATTTTACGACTCAAATTTTCCATTATGTGTCTGCATTATTTGGAACTTTTTAGCCACATAGCAAAGAATTTTCCCTATTGCTGTTAATTTTCTCTGAAAAAGAGGTAACGAGTGGGCGACCCCCCTCTCTCCCTCTCTCTCTTTCTCTAATGACTTTAAGAAGTGGAGTAATGAATTACATGATTAGTATATTAATAAATCAATAAAAAGCATTTGGAGTCCAGTTATCACAAATAATGGGACGAGGATTTCCAAGCTGAGAGAGAGAGAGAGAGAGAGAGAGAGAGAGAGAGAGAGAGAGAGAGAGAGAGAGAGAGAAAGTCACTAAAATCGCTGATTTCTTGCTTAGCAACACTATCAATTGCCCCAAGCGATTTGCTTCACCCGCAACATTATCAGCTGTTGCAGCGACCTTTGTCGTGGCCGGCAAGCACCTGAAGAGGTATATAAGGCAGACAGGGTCACTGCTGGGGCACATCACACAATGAAGGTGTTAGTCTTGTGTGCTCTGGTGGCCCTAGCTGCCGCTGGTGAGTAGAAAACTTGTAGGTCCTCTCTAACAAACTCTTTGTCATTGACTCATGCAGTGCTGTAACAAGTGCAATTTTTATATATGTCTCTTATCATTTTCTTCTCTTTTTCGAATCTTCCTTTTCGTTATTTTGAAAAATGACTTCTCTTCACTTTTTGGATTCTTGATTGTTGATAAAGTAGATGGAGGATATGATTACCATGAGACGGCAACAAAATTTCTTTAAAGTTCAAACTGACTTCTACATCTTCAGCACTGGAATACCTATTTGTTAAACGTTCCATAAAGAATATTTAACCATACCTAGAAAGCAATTCCATAATTATTACACGCATGCAAATTTGTGGGTGTGTGTGTGTGTGTGTGTGCATAAGTAAGATCTTTATCGGAGACTTTCAATTTAATGTAAATAACCTATTTTCCAATCTGACATAACCAAACTTCTCATTTGTTTGATTTTTATAATTTACCCCATTTTATTCGTACTTTTGAAAGTATGGCCTTTTGTACAGAGCTGATTTAAATGTAAATAAATCCTTTTCCACAGATGTCCCTCTAGCCAAGAGACAACAGGATGTGAACCATCTCCTGTGGAAGATCTATGATCACCTCCATTTTGATGACCTGAAAGGATATGCATCATCCTTCAACCCTGAAGGAGACACCTCCATGTACAAGGATGGAGGTGAAGCCGTTCATCACTTAGCCAAAGAATACAAGGACCACAGACTCTTGGAACAACACCACTGGTTCTCCCTTTTCAATGAACGCCACAGGGAAGAAGCTCTGATGCTTTTCGATGTATTCATGCAGTGCAAGGACTGGGACTGTGCTGTTAAAAATGCTGCATACTGGCGTGAGCACATGAATGAAGGAGAGTTTGTGTATGCCCTTTACACTGCTGTCATTCACTCTGATCTTGGACACGGCATCGTTCTCCCCCCACTCTATGAAGTTACCCCTCACCTGTTCACAAACAGTGAAGTTATCCAGAAGGCTTACACAGCTAAAATGACCAACACCCCAGGTAAATTCGAGATGGAATTCACTGGAACCAAAAAGAACAAGGAACAACGTGTGGCCTACTTCGGAGAGGACATTGGTATGAATGTACATCACGTTACATGGCACATGGATTTCCCCTTCTGGTGGGAAGACAAGTACGGACATCACTTGGACCGCAAGGGAGAACTCTTCTTCTGGGTACATCATCAGCTGACTGTGCGCTTTGATTCTGAGCGTCTCTCCAACTATTTGGACATGGTAGATGAACTTCAATGGGAGAAACCAGTTGAGGAAGGATTTGCCCCTCACACTATCTACAAATATGGTGGCGAATTCCCAGCCCGTCCTGACCACATCCACTTTGAGGACGTTGATGGCGTAGCTCGAGTTCGTGATATGATTATCATGGAAAGTCGTATCCATGATGCTATATCTCATGGATACATCACTGACAAGGATGGAAAAGTCATCGACATCATGAATGACGAGGGAATTGACAAACTTGGTGACATTATTGAATCCTCTATGTACAGTCCTAATGCTCAGTATTATGGTGCACTCCATAATACTGCTCACGTCATGCTTGGTCGTCAAGGTGATCCCCATGGAAAATACAACATGCCCCCAGGTGTTATGGAACACTTTGAAACAGCCACCCGTGATCCTACATTCTTCAGACTTCATAAATATATGGACAACATCTTTAAGGAACACAAGGATAGCCTTCCTCCCTACACTCATGACGACTTGGATTTCCCTGGCGTTGACATCGAAAATGTTGGTGTTGAGGGCGAGCTAAAAACTTACTTTGAGCACTATGAATTCGATCTGCGCAATGCAGTAGACAGTGCACAAGGCATCGAAGACGTCGAACTCAAAGCTGATGTCGACCGTCTGAACCACAACGACTTCTCCTTTGTTGCTGATGTCAAGAACAACAATGGCGGTGAGGTCCTTGGAACTTTCCGTGTCTACTTGTGCCCCGATTATGACAACAATGGCGAGAAATTTGATTACACCAGTGGCCACTGGCACTGCATTGAAATGGACAAATTCTGGAAGAAGTGTGAGTACTGTTTGATATTACGAGTCAGAATATAGTATCACAACAGGAATATCTTTTTTGATAATATGTCAAACAAAGAAGAAGCTTTTGTATTAGATATCCATTCTGAATTTCAATGAGTTTTTCTTATGATTTTTATTTATCAATTTGTAATTTATTTTTCTTTTGAGACAGTGGCTCCAGGAAATAACCACATTGTGAGGAAGTCAACCGAATCTGCAGTGACCGTCCCTGATGTTCCAAGCTTCCAGTCTCTCATAAATGCTGCTGACAGTGGCAGCTTTGACATGCACGATTTTGAGAGGTCCTGTGGTATCCCCAACAGGATGCTCTTGCCCAAGGGTAAGAGGGACGGCATGGAGTTCTCCCTCTGGCTGGCTGTCACAGATGGCAAACACGATTTGACACACTCTAATGGCGATCCTGAGCATGGCGGCACTCACGCCCTCTGTGGCGTTCATGGAGAAACTTATCCCGACAAGCGTCCCATGGGCTTCCCTCTTGACCGCAGCATCCCAGACAGACGTGTCTTCGATGAGACCACTAACATCAAATTCACTCACGTGAAGGTTTACCACGATGAACACCATCATTAAGTGATGTCAGATGGTTCTAAATTTTCTTTCATCCATGACTGGTTTTTGAAAATTCTTTCATGAATCAGTTACAAGGAACTTTGTACTTGACATGCCAAGAAATCATTAATAATGAATAAAAGATTTCTGTCCTAATAACTATATCATAACCTTTTTCCATGAATATTTATTTATTTCAGTTGTATGATTAACTTATATGGAGCATCGTACTTGAGACTCAGTTATCAAATCTGGAAAAAAAGATGATCAGCCCCATTGCATTCATGTCATTGGCAAATAAAGTAGCTAAAACAGGTCACAAACATTAGCAGCACAAAGATAAAGTTTTTTAAACCATATCTTTATTCATCTCGTATGAGATTAATGGGATTATGTTATTTAAAATGTAAATGAATGAATAGAACTTCTTCTACCATTAGGTTTATGGTCAGGTGCTTTTGTACCACTAGTTCAGTTTCCACTATGCTCAGCGCATTGTTGATAACAGCCTATTTATGTAAATATGCTTTATCAAGTTCCTCTTTGACACCTCATTTATTTCTAATTACTCATGAGCCTAGTCCTCTGTCATTGCTAATATATGAAATTACCACAATTTTTAGTATTTTGACAAGTCCTTCTCCCACTATATCTAGTAAAGATAACTTTACTCAGATATATAAAACAAAAGCTCTACTTAATATATCGACACTGAACATCAACATCAACGCACGGTGGCACTCAAGACCTCTGCTTGCATTCCAATCCCAGTATTTGAGAAATTATTCTTGGACACCTTCATCTTCTTTATAGCTTTTGGATACGCAATGTTTCCCTCTTATGTCCAGACGAGACAGGGATATGGATGGAAGTGATGATCAATGAACAACTGAAAATTCGACATGCAATTTCTACAAGAACCAATAGTGGGAATAACAGTCTGCTATCATATTCAAAGAATAAAGGAATGACTTCCATCTGGCATGAACGGCTGTAAAATGCCAGCTTGTTTCATTAGAAAAGTTAAATCTTCCCTAGATAGTGACCCCATAAGGGTTTTAACCTGACATGTATCCACCTTCGCGGCGTGTTTAGTACAAGCCCGTTGAGGATTGCCGTAAAAGCATAATCCAAAGACTGTGAATATCATAAGGATAATGGCCCCAAGAAATATTAGTCGTAGATATCGACCCCCGCTAGCTATGAAAGATCCGAAAAGTCATATCTCATAAAACAAAACTGCTCGATCTCCTTAGCAGGCACATAGTTCTTTGTAAAGACAGACAATTCCGGAATTATTCAAATCTTTTGAAGAGAGAGAGGTAAAAAGACAAACAAAAATGGGGACAAGAGAGTCCTTATCAATTGAAGACGCTTCTTTATTTCAATAACCTTTTTTTTATTTTTCAATAAAGACTAATCGATAATTGCTGTCATTTCAAGACAAATCTCTTGAAATTCATATCAATCACTCATCTGAGAGAAAAGAATAAGTGTCTGCTTCGAGCCTTCAAGATCTGTAGCTCCTTTTGATTGGATGAATACAGCACGTAGGTTGTTTATTTGGAAAAAGGAAGAAATGGTAACGTCTCTTATCTGGATCTGCAGTCAGAATTCCTGGGGTATAATATTTGATTTCTTGCAGGTAATATTTTCACCACAATTGTTCCTAAATTTCTGGAAGATTCAACCTTACTCAGTAATCCTTTCTTCTGCTTTGCACTCATAATGTAGTAAAGTGGGCTGATATGAATGGTTTAAGGTTTTCAGTAAAATGGCAACCAAATACTTTTAACTTATAAGAGGAATTCATCCTGATCCAGATCTGGTCATCAAACAAAGGCCAATGCCGTGTGTTACTGTAACAAGGTTACTTGGGTTGGTTTTTGATAGCTTGGATTCCGTATCCGAACTGTATTAAGACAAAACCCCTGGAAGCAATCAATGTCCTTAAAGTCCTGTCACATACTTCCTGGGGTACTGACCGAACTCAGATGTTAAGGGACAAAACTTCAGCCTCTTCAAAACTGAATGATGGGTGTGAAGTCTACACCTCAACAGAGACTAATAACCCTGAAACGTTTAATTCATCTCATCTCGGAGGAGTAAGATTGGCTATGGGAGCATCTAAGTCGTCTCCAGTTTTGGTGACATGCGGGTATTGAGGGCATTTAGGTCAGAGGTCACTTTATTGTCTTAATCTTAAACCAAGCATCTACTTAAAGAACCATCACACTCAAGCTGCCAGTGTGATAAGCCAGTAAAATGGATAGGTAGAAAATAGAATGACATCATTCAGCACTTAAAGAGAAACTGACAATAAGAAGGTTTGAAAGGTGTAACAGGAACAAAGCTTCGAATTTGCACTGTCAGAAAAGTGTTAGGGAGGGTGGAAAGTCAGATGGAAGAAAGCGAATATGAATGGAAGGATAGTAGAGGGAATGAAAAAAGTTGCAGCTAGGGGCCGAAGGGACGCTGCAAAAACCCCTCAAGTTATGCCTACAATGCACTGTGTGAGGTAAATTGCCGGCAATAACGGCTGCCACCCACCTCTCTTCGCGGGGATAAGCCAGTAAGGAAAGCAAAAGTAGAAACAATACAGTAAATGACAGGTTCCAGGCAAAACCATAAGCGAGGGATTAACGCGCAAGGATAGATTGAAAAGCTAAACAGATATAGCTGCGCTGCTTTACCTAGCCATTCACACCCTGGCAATTTTGGTGATCATCATCTCTGCCCCCTTTCCCGGCTTCTAGACAGAACAGCAGGTGATGCAGGGCGATCAAAAAACCTTCAAGACAAAAGTACTTCAGCGATATTTCTTCCATGCTGAGAATGGAACAGGAGCCGAGAGCTTGAGTACCACCTTGTGCTGCAGAACAGGTTTATGTCGAATACTGACAGAGCGCTCAATTTCAAAGAGGCTAAAGTGTTGTGCCTTAGCACCTAAGATAGCTATCTTTATTGGCAATAGTAGGAAAAGGTCCTTTTCCAGTGTTATAAATTCATCTAATGGAAGAAATTAGCAGTGGAAGAGGACTAGCCTCACGAGAAATTAGAGAAAATAGGGGTGCTAAAGAGGAACTTTACAGTGAATATTTGTATAAATAGGCTGCTTACACACACTGTTCTAAGTGGATTTCGACAAATCGAGTACTGCCACAATCAACAATACATTCAAGTACTGGAAACTGAAGCAGTGGTGTAAGTATTGGAAACTAGGCAGGTGGCACAAAGCAAACTGACCATAAACCCCAATTATTCTTATCTCAAATAATATAATCCAATTGATCTTTACAAGAAATGAATCAACTGTATATGAATGAGAGAGAGAGAGAGAGAGAGAGAGAGAGAGAGAGAGAGAGAGAGAGAGAGAGAGAGAGACTTTGCTGGGGACATGGCTGCTTCAGTAATACTATCAGTTGCGCACGAGCTTTCATTCCCCTGCAACGTTATCAGCTGTTGCAGCGACCTTTGTCTTGGCCAGCAAGCACCTGGAGGGGTATATAAGGCAGACAGGGTCACTGCTGGGGCACATCACCATGAAGGTGTTAGTCTTGTGCACTCTGGTGGCCCTGGCTGCCGCTGGTGAGTATGACTTTTAAGTTCTCTATATTCTGTTAAAATCTTTCCTTTGGTATTCAGACTGATTTAGATATAAAGACAATTTCATCATTTGTTTTGTGAGGTTACCTTTCTTTTTATGAGCTAGAGTCAGAACTGGATTGTTTCTAATTGCCCTCAATTTAACAGATCTATTGCTAAGTCTTCAGAGACAAAAAGCATCTCATCTTTTCTTGTGAGATCGGCGTGAATTCATTTTCTCTAAGTGACAACCGATCCAACAAGGTCCACAAAACATACCTCGTAATTAATGGGGACAGTTGAAATCTGTCTTTACCTAATTTTTCATAATTAAAAAGTGAATGATTTTTTTTAGATCGACTGACTTCATGATAAATGAAACATAGGAAAATCAGTTTACACAACCTGAATATAACTCGGTCATGAGGACACGAGGAAAGAATAAGAAAACCACAACCGTATTGCTGTCAGTCGTCTTAATAATTCTTCTATTTCCCCATACTTTGGTCTTTATGGGTGAAAAGATAAAGAGTGAATTAGAAAAAAGCTAAGGTTTATCAAACCTTATCATTCAGAGTTTCGAATATTATTTATAAGTGGATTTTCATACACAGCAAATTTCCACTATTAAATATCTGCTATTTTCTTAACATTTCTTAAAGTAAGGTTTTCGAAATTTTCTCCTCATCAAGTTCTCGATTCTGTTTCTAGTATTGTTTATGATTTGTGAAAGACAATAAGGTAATATATAATTAGAAATCATCGAAAGAATGTAAATGAAGTTCAGACTCGTTCCCACTTGCTCGCCAGTGGAATAAATACTTTTCATATTTATGTGAAAATTAGTAAAATATTTACGAAAGTAAATGAACAGTTTTTAAAACTAACATAATCAAATTTATGCTCAGTTTCATTTTAATAATGTGCCTGATTTCAATACAATATTTCAATTGCCTTTTCATACAGCTTTACTAAATGGAAATCGATCCTATTTTCACAGATGTCCCCTTGGCCAAGAGACAACAGGATGTGAACCATCTACAATCTGACATAACCAAACTTCTCATTTGTTTGAATTTTATAATTTACCCCATTTTATTCGTACTTTTGAAAGTATGGCCTTTTGTACAGAGCTGATTTAAATGTAAATAAATCCTTTTCCACAGATGTCCCTCTCGTCAAGAGACAACAGGATGTGAACCATCTCCTGTGGAAGATCTATGATCACCTCCATTTTGATGACCTGAAAGGATATGCATCATCCTTCAACCCTGAAGGAGACACCTCTATGTACAAGGATGGAGGTGAAGCCGTTCATCACTTGGCCAAAGAATACAAGGACCACAGACTCTTGGAACAACACCACTGGTTCTCCCTTTTCAATGAACGCCACAGGGAAGAAGCTCTGATGCTTTTCGATGTATTCATGCAGTGCAAGGACTGGGACTGTGCTGTTAAAAATGCTGCATACTGGCGTGAGCACATGAATGAAGGAGAGTTTGTGTATGCCCTTTACACTGCTGTCATTCACTCTGATCTTGGACACGGCATTGTTCTCCCCCCACTCTATGAAGTTACCCCTCACCTGTTCACAAACAGTGAAGTTATCCAGAAGGCTTACACAGCAAAGATGACCAACACCCCAGGTAAATTCGAGATGGAATTCACTGGAACCAAAAAGAACAAGGAACAACGTGTAGCCTACTTCGGAGAGGACATTGGTATGAATGTACATCACGTTACATGGCACATGGATTTCCCCTTCTGGTGGGAAGACAAGTATGGACATCACTTGGACCGCAAGGGAGAACTCTTCTTCTGGGTACATCATCAGCTGACTGTGCGCTTTGATTCTGAGCGTCTCTCCAACTATTTGGACATGGTAGATGAACTTCAATGGGAGAAACCAGTTGAGGAAGGATTTGCCCCTCACACTATCTACAAATATGGTGGCGAATTCCCAGCCCGTCCTGACCACATCCACTTTGAGGACGTTGATGGCGTAGCTCGAGTTCGTGATATGATTATCATGGAAAGTCGTATCCATGATGCTATATCTCATGGATACATCACTGACAAGGATGGAAAAGTCATCGACATCATGAATGACGAGGGAATTGACAAACTTGGTGACATTATTGAATCCTCTATGTACAGTCCTAATGCTCAGTATTATGGCGCACTCCATAATACTGCTCACGTCATGCTTGGTCGTCAAGGTGATCCCCATGGAAAATACAACATGCCCCCAGGTGTTATGGAACACTTTGAAACAGCCACCCGTGATCCTACATTCTTCAGACTTCATAAATATATGGACAACATCTTTAAGGAACACAAGGATAGCCTTCCTCCCTACACTCATGACGACTTGGATTTCCCTGGCGTTGACATCGAAAATGTTGGTGTTGAGGGCGAGCTAAAAACTTACTTTGAGCACTATGAATTCGATCTGCGCAATGCAGTAGACAGTGCACAAGGCATCGAAGACGTCGAACTCAAAGCTAATGTCGACCGTCTGAACCACAACGACTTCTCCTTTGTTGCTGATGTCAAGAACAACAATGGCGGTGAGGTCCTTGGAACTTTCCGTGTCTACTTGTGCCCCGATTATGACAACAATGGCGAGAAATTTGATTACACCAGTGGCCACTGGCACTGCATTGAAATGGACAAATTCTGGAAGAAGTGTGAGTACTGTTTGATATTATGTGTCAGAATATAGTATCACAACAGGAATATCTTTTTTGATAATATGTCAAACAAAGAAGAAGCTTTTGTATTAGATATCCATTCTGAATTTCAATGAGTTTTTCTTATGATTTTTATTTCTTAATTTGTAATTTATTTTTCTTTTGATACAGTGGCTCCAGGAAATAACCACATTGTGAGGAAGTCAACCGAATCTGCAGTGACCGTCCCTGATGTACCAAGCTTCCAGTCTCTCATAAATGCTGCTGACAGTGGCAGCTTTGACATGCACGATTTTGAGAGGTCCTGTGGTATCCCCAACAGGATGCTCTTGCCCAAGGGTAAGAGGGACGGCATGGAGTTCTCCCTCTGGCTGGCTGTCACAGATGGCAAACACGATTTGACACACTCTAATGGCGATCCTGAGCATGGCGGCACTCACGCCCTCTGTGGCGTTCATGGAGAAACTTATCCCGACAAGCGTCCCATGGGCTTCCCACTTGACCGCAGCATCCCAGACAGACGTGTCTTCGATGAGACCACAAACATCAAATTCACTCACGTGAAGGTTTACCACGATGAACACCATCATTAAGTGATGTCAGATGGTTCTAAATTTTCTTCTTTCATCCATGACTGGTTTTTGGTTTTTGAAAATTCTTTCATGAATCAGTTACAAGGAACTTTGTACTTGACATGCCAAGAAATCATTAATAATGAATAAAAGATTTCTGTCCTAATAACTATATCATAACCTTTTTCCATGAATATTTATTTATTTCAGTTGTATGATTAACTTATATGGAGCATCGTACTTGAGACTCAGTTATCAAATCTGGAAAAAAAGATGATCAGCCCCACTGTATTCATGTCATTGGCAAATAAAGTAGCTAAAACAGGTCACAAACATTAGCAGCACAAAGATAAAGTTTTTTAAACCATATCTTTATTCATCTCGTATGAGATTAATGGGATTATGTTATTTAAAATGTAAATGAATGAATAGAACTTCTTCTACCATTAGGTTTATGGTCAGGTGCTTTTGTACCACTAGTTCAGTTTCCACTATGCTCAGCGCATTGTTGATAACAGCCTATTTATGTAAATATTCTTTATCAAGTTCCTCTTTGACACCTCATTTATTTCTAATTACTCATGAGCCTAGTCCTCTGTCATTGCTAATATATGAAATTACCACAATTTTTAGTATTTTGACAAGTCCTTCTCCCACTATATCTAGTAAAGATAACTTTACTCGGATATATAAAACAAAAGCTCTACTTAATACATCGACACTGAACATCAACATCAACGCACGGTGGCACTCAAGACCTCTGCTTGCATTCCAATCCCAGTATTTGAGAAATTATTCTTGGACACCTTCATCTTCTTTATAGCTTTTGGATACGCAATGTTTCCCTCTTATGTCCAGAAGAAGACAGGGATATGGATGGAAGTGATGATCAATGAACAAATGAAAATTCGACATGCAATTTCTACAAGAAGAACCAATAGTGGGAATAACAGTCTGCTATCATATTCAAAGAATAAAGGAATGACTTCCATCTGGCATGAACGGCTGTAAAATGCCAGCTTGTTTCATTAGAAAAGTTAAATCTTCCCTAGATAGTGACCCCATAAGGGTTTTAACCTGACATGTATCCACCTTCGCGGCGTGTTTAGTACAAGCCCGTTGAGGATTGCCGTAAAAGCATAATCCAAAGACTGTGAATATCATAAGGATAATGGCCCCAAGAAATATTAGTCGTAGATATCGACCCCCGCTAGCTATGAAAGATCCGAAAAGTCATATCTCATAAAACAAAACTGCTCGATCTCCTTAGCAGGCACATAGTTCTTTGTAAAGACAGACAATTCCGGAATTATTCAAATCTTTTGAAGAGAGAGAGGTAAAAAGACAAACAAAAATGGGGACAAGAGAGTCCTTATCAATTGAAGACGCTTCTTTATTTCAATAACCTTTTTTTTATTTTTCAATAAAGACTAATCGATAATTGCTGTCATTTCAAGACAAATCTCTTGAAATTCATATCAATCACTCATCTGAGAGAAAAGAATAAGTGTCTGCTTCGAGCCTTCAAGATCTGTAGCTCCTTTTGATTGGATGAATACAGCACATGGGTTGTTTATTTGGAAAAAGGAAGAAATGGTAACGTCTCTTATCTGGATCTGCAGTCAGAATTCCTGGGGTATAATATTTGATTTCCTGCAGGTAATATTTTCACCACAATTGTTCCTAAATTTCTGGAAGATTCAACCAAACTCAGTAATCCTTTCTTCTGCTTTGCACTCATAATGTAGTAAAGTGGGCTGATATGAATGGTTTAAGGTTTTCAGTAAAATGGCAACCAAATACTTTTAACTTATAAGTGGAATTCATCCTGATCCAGATCTGGTCATCAAACAAAGGCAGACAATGCCGTGTGTTACTGTAACAAGGTTACTTGGGTTGGTTTTTGATAGCTTGGATTCCGTATCCGAACTGTATTAAGACAAAACCCCTGGAAGCAATCAATGTCCTTAAAGTCCTGTCACATACTTCCTGGGGTACTGACCGAACTCAGATGTTAAGGGACAAAACTTCAGCCTCTTCAAAACTGAATGATGGGTGTGAAGTCTACACCTCAACAGAGACTAATAACCCTGAAACGTTTAATTCAATTCATCTCGGAGGAGTAAGATTGGCTATGGGAGCATCTAAGTCGTCTCCAGTTTTAGTGACATGCGGGTATTGAGGGCATTTAGGTCAGAGGTCACTTTATTGTCTTAATCTTAAACCAAGCATCTACTTAAAGAACCATCACACTCAAGCTGCCAGTGTGATAAGCCAGTAAAATGGATAGGTAGAAAATAGAATGACATCATTCAGCACTTAAAGAGAAACTGACAATAAGAAGGTTTGAAAGGTGTAACAGGAACAAAGCTTCGAATTTGCACTGTCAGAAAAGTGTTAGGGAGGGTGGAAAGTCAGATGGAAGAAAGCGAATATGAATGGAGGGATAGTAGAGGGAATGAAAAAAGTTGCAGCTAGGGGCCGAAGGGACGCTGCAAAAACCCCTCAAGTTATGCCTATAATGCACTGTGTGAGGTAAATTGCCGGCAATAACGGCTGCCACCCACCTCTCTTCGCGGGGATAAGCCAGTAAGGAAAGCAAAAGTAGAAACAATACAGTAAATGACAGGTTCCAGGCAAAACCATAAGCGAGGGATTAACGCGCAAGGATAGATTGAAAAGCTAAACAGATATAGCTGCGCTGCTTTACCTAGCCATTCACACCCTGGCAATTTTGGTGATCATCATCTCTGCCCCCTTTCCCGGCTTCTAGACAGAACAGCAGGTGATGCAGGGCGATCAAAAAACCTTCAAGACAAAAGTACTTCAGCGATATTTCTTCCATGCTGAGAATGGAACAGGAGCCGAGAGCTTGAGTACCACCTTGTGCTGCAGAACAGGTTTATGTCGAATACTGACAGAGCGCTCAATTTCAAAGAGGCTAAAGTGTTGTGCCTTAGCACCTAAGAAAGCTATCTTTATTGGCAATAGCAGGAAAAGGTCCTTTTCCAGTGTTATAAATTCATCTAATGGAAGAAATTAGCAGTGGAAGAGGACTAGCCTCACGAGAAATTAGAGAAAATAGGGGTGCTAAAGAGGAACTTTACAGTGAATATTTGTATAAATAGGCTGCTTACACACACTGTTCTAAGTGGATTTCGACAAATCGAGTACTGTCACAATCAACAATACATTCAAGTACTGGAAACTGAAGCAGTGGTGTAAGTATTGGAAACTAAGCAGGTGGCACAAAGCAAACTGACCATAAACCCCAATTATTCTTATTTCAAATAATATAATCCAATTGATCTTTACAAGAAATGAATCAACTGTATATGAATGAGAGAGAGAGAGAGAGAGAGAGAGAGAGAGAGAGAGAGAGAGAGAGAGAGACTTTGCTGGGGGCATGGCTGCTTCAGTAATACTATCAGTTGCGCACGAGCTTTCATTCGCCTGCAACGTTATCAGCTGTTGCAGCGACCTTTGTCTTGGCCAGCAAGCACCTGGAGGGGTATATAAGGCAGACAGGGTCACTGCTGGGGCACATCACCATGAAGGTGTTAGTCTTGTGCACTCTGGTGGCCCTGGCTGCCGCTGGTGAGTACGACTATTAAGTTCTCTATATTCTGTTAAAATCTTTCCTCTGGTATTCAGACTGATTTAGATATAAAGACAATTTCATCATTGGTTTTGTGAGGTTACCTTTCTTTTTATGAGCTAGAGTCAGAACTGGATTGTTTCTAATTGCCCTCAATTTAACAGATCTATTGCTATGGGTACAGATCTTTTAGTCTTTCTTATTCTTATCTGATGATAACCATCTGAACAATTCTTAAGAAACCCACTCCTGTGTTATTGACATTGCTAGGGCTTTAGATTAGGTCTGTCATGGGCTGTTGGTCATACTTCTGCTTATGGCTTCACACCTCTTTGCAAACTGATTACAAGTTTCTGTCAGATAGCCCACTTTCAGGTACTACATTACCTACATATTGCCTCTCCCTGCGTGTTTCCAATTATATTGATGTGGACAAAATTCTAGACTATACAGACAAAACTTTTCACAAAAAAGATCTTGGAACGACCACATCTAATCACTGGCTAAAGCTTGCCTCAAAAGACCAAGGTTTGTGGCTTTTTTTTTTTTTACATTTTAAGGAAACATCCAGCTATTACATGTGATTCATTCCAAAGCTGACTCAACTCTATGTGTAATATTTAGGTATTACTTTTGAGAGATGGTTGTCATTTAAATAACTTTACACACCAGTTAACATTTTCATACATAATTTTTTTAAATAAAATCTTTCACCCATTGGCTTCTAGCACCATCACTCCTTCGGACCAATGATTCATCTCCAGAACACGAATAGAGTTGCTTTCTTCTTTACCTCTTGCACCTTTGAGGCTTTTTGTTTGAAAAGCAGATTCAATAATATGTAAAAATGAAGATTAATAACACAATTTATTTTTATAGTTTTCTTAACTTCTTTTGATAGCAGTGACTGAGTTTGTCTTGGGTAGCTGTGCCTTAAAAGAATATAAACTTCCAGTCACTTACAATAAGCCTAACTGTAATACAGCTTACATAACAGGATAATACACCTTTCTAATTCCTGATGAAAATGAAACCAAGGTAAACTTGCTCAGTCAGTCACTTGTTTATGTATACCTCACAGTCTGCTTCGTCAAACATAATGGAGGTGTCAATTTTTGTTTGCGTATTTATCTTGATTTTCAAAGTAAAAAATACAGTCTATGCATCTCCTCACCAAGTTAGTTTTTAATCTAGTCATGTAACGGTTATTACTCTCTTTCCTTTTACATCCAGACTTTCAGAGCTTTCTATTAAGTTCTTCAAGTTCATACCTTTTCTTTTCCCACACGTTCATTCAGGCTTACTCTAAATATGCTGCCAAGTACATCACTCTCCATAGGAACAACTATATGATTAGAAAGCTGATCACTAAAAGTGCTAGTAAAAACGATTAAAGCTGAGCATGACAAATCTTCAAGTCAAGAACTAATGAAAGACCTGTCATTAAAACATGCTTTCTGAAGTGGGATCATCTAGGCTAGGGTAATGTTCTATAGTTATCATCGTTTGTCCTCAGTTTGTCTTACAAGTAGATACTTACTACAGAACTTAACGCGAATCGAAAAGAAGCTGAAAGACTCGAGCGAAGAGAGATAACAGAAGCCGGCAACGATTTTATCAATGTCTACGGCCTATGGAGATAATTTCAAGTGGCATTAAGACTGGCTGGGCTGTGATGAAAAAACTAGTGGGTATATAAGGGCCCCGATTTCCCTGGTCCGGCACAGCACAATGAAGGTGTTTGTCTTGTGCGCTCTGTTGGCTGCTGCCGCCGCCTGGCCCAGCTTGGACTTTGGGAGCCACTCACTGGATGGCTTTCAGGGCGATGCTTCAGGTGAGGTTGCGAAGGTGTTTTCAGTTTACAATAATCTGAATCATTTGCCTTCCAGAGGCTTGATCATATTCCAGATATTAATTACGATGATAAAGGTAACTAACATTAATATATATAAGGATGGTTTTCTGCTTTTTTTAAAAATACAAATTAACATTTTTAGTTTTTTTTGACACTGTCTCTAAGGGATACGCAGAATCTAGAAGCCTAACAGATAACTGTGTTATGAAAAACGCACAAAAGACATCTAGCAGCTTAGCAACTGTATAAATCAAATATACCATGAAACGGGGCACAATGACTATTACACCAGATTTTCTTCCTTTTCTTATGAATGTTACTCGAGTCTCATATTCTTTATCATTCATATTTACAGGAAGTGCTTAGTTTAAAAGTTACACCACTCAATTTTCCTAGAGACAGTCAGTAGTGAATGATTATTGACATACTGATGAAAATAATTCATTTTGAATAGAAAAGGGTCTGAATAAAAGGAATATTACAGTGAAATATGTCTTGTCCTATCTACCACCCTACAATTGCTAGGATTCTAGATTTAATTTAGCCTTCTTAGACCCAAGTCTCAAATACTGTAAGTAAATAGGCATGAAACACATTTTTCACTAAAATTCCACAATCCAGCGATCATGAGTAAGTATATAACACTTTAAAATACACTTTATATTATATTTTTAGATGTTCCAGTGGCTAAGAGACAACAGGATGTGAACCATCTACTCTGGAAAGTATATGACCACCTACACTTTGATGACTTGAAAGGATATGCTGAAAGCTTTGATCCTGAGGCTGACACCTCTATGTACAAGGATGGAGGTGAAGCTGTGCACCATCTTGTCAAGGAACTGAAGGATCACAGACTTTTGGAGCAGCACCACTGGTTCTCTCTTTTCAATGAACGCCAGAGGGAAGAAGCTCTGATGCTTTTCGATGTACTCATGCAGTGCAAGACTTGGGATTGCGCAGTACACAATGCAGCATACTGGCGAGAGCGCATGAATGAAGGAGAGTTTGTGTATGCCCTTTACACTGCTGTCATTCACTCTGATCTTGGACATGGCATTGTTCTCCCCCCACTTTATGAAGTTACTCCTCACATGTTCACAAACAGTGAAGTTATCCAGAAAGCTTACACTGCCAAGATGACCAATACCCCAGGTAGCTTCCATATGGAGTTCACTGGTACCAAAAAGAACAAGGAACAACGTGTGGCCTACTTTGGAGAGGACATTGGCATGAATGTGCACCACGTCACTTGGCACATGGATTTCCCCTTCTGGTGGGAAGACAAATATGGACATCACTTGGACCGCAAGGGAGAACTCTTCTTCTGGGTACATCATCAGCTGACTGTGCGCTTTGATTCTGAGCGTCTCTCCAACTACCTGGATATGGTGGACGAACTTCACTGGGAAAAATCAATTGAAGAAGGTTTCGCCCCACACACTGTATACAAATATGGTGGTGAATTCCCAGCTCGCCCAGACCACATTCACTTTGAAGACGTTGATGATGTTGCTAGAGTCCGTGACATGATTATCATGGAAAGACGCATCCGTGATGCTATTGCCCATGGATATATTACTGACAAGGATGGTAAAATCATCGACATCATGAATGACAAGGGAATTGACAAACTTGGTGACATTATTGAATCCTCTATGTACAGTCCTAATGTTCAGTATTATGGTGCACTCCATAACTTGGCTCACATTATGCTTGGTCGTCAAGGTGATCCCCATGGAAAATACAACATGCCCCCAGGTGTTATGGAACACTTTGAAACAGCCACTCGTGATCCTACATTCTTCAGACTTCATAAATATATGGATAATATCTTTAAGGAACACAAGGATTCACTTACTCCATACACTCATGAGGACTTGGATTTCCCTGGAATTGATGTAGAAAGCATTGCAGTGAAGGGACCTCTTCGAACTTATTTTGAAGATTATGAGTTTGACCTGCGAAATGCTGTAGACAGTGCTGCAGGCATTGCTGATGTGGAACTAAAGGCACATGTTGCTCGTCTTAATCACCACGACTTCTCCTTTGTTGCTGACATCAACAACAACAATGGCAATGAAGTAGTTGCTACTTTCCGTCTGTATCTGTGTCCAGATTATGACAATACTGGCGAGAAATTTGATTATGACGATGGTCATTGGCACTGCATTGAAATGGACAAGTTCTGGAAGAAATGTGAGTAATGACTTTAATTCTTATTTTCATATGTACATATGCTATATATTCATTATCCTTATGAGGAAAATCCTCTCACTTATATTTGATTATTTAGACTTCTATTTTCCTTTGTTTTATGTATAACTAATTAATTATTTCAACTTAATTACTAGGTCCATTTCCTTCCATATTAAATAAAAAGGATGACCATAAAGCTCTTTGTATTACTAACTGTGATTTATAAAATTCTCTACTTCTGCAGTGTCTCCTGGGGCTAACCACATTGAAAGGAAGTCAAGCGAATCGGCAGTCACAGTTCCAGACGTACCAAGCTTCCAGTCTCTTATTGATGCTGCTGACAGTGGCAGCTTCGACATGCACGAATTCGAAAGGGCTTGCGGAATTCCCAACAGGATGCTCCTGCCCAAGGGTAAGAAGGACGGCATGGACTTCTCACTCTTCTTGGCTGTCACAGACGGTAGCTACGACCTCACTCATCCTGATGTAGATTCAGAGCATGGCGGCACTCACGCTCACTGCGGTGCTCACGGAGAAGTCTACCCAGACAAGCGCCCCATGGGCTTCCCTCTGGATCGCAAGATTCCCGACAGGCGCGTCTTTGATGAAACCACTAACATTAAATTCAGTCACGTGAAAGTATATCATGATGACAGCAAACTCACCACTGTAGGACATTAAATGACCCAAGAAAAATATCTTAATGTTTTAACTGGAGGAATTGAACTTTCAATCATTTGATGTCCCTATTTTCTCAACTTAGTATTTTTAATCAATTTTGGTTCCAAACTTAATGCAAAAATGAAGAAATAAAATTCATCAGTAACACTGTAAAGTTTTATTTATTCACAATGGCCTCCTAAATTAACAACATACAATAGAGGGATTAACATGAAATCCAAATACGTGCTAACTATTACTTCCGATAAACATTTTAAGTTTAATTAAGGCTATTGAAAAAAACTGCGAAAGAGTAACACACACACAATATATATATATAGATATATATATATATATATATATATATATATATGTATATATAAACTCTTCCGTTAAGACAGGATACATATTAAGTAAAAAAAAGGCCAATTAAAACACTCTGGTTTAAAGCTAAGGATTATACTTCGGTGGACTGGGGTCACCGCTAAGCCGATGTTGGTTCTGTTAATTGTCTTAATTCTCTTCATCATTGCCTTAAGTAACACAATGTCTATATGGTCAGAGCCCCAGGCTCCATTGGAAAGGTTAATCCTATTATCTTGTTGCTTATTCAGTGAAGATTCTACCACCTGACATTTGTATCGACAGCTGCTCTTGTAGAAAATTCGGGATGAGTTCCAATCCATGGTATGGTTCATGTTATTTATATGATGGAAAATTGCCGAACTACATCGTCCACATCTAATTTATCGTTTATGTTGAGTTAATCTTTCCAAGAGAAATTTTCTTGTAAAACCGTACTATTTCGGATGTAACTGAGGAACCTATGTCGGATCGGCATGTTGGTTACTTAAGGTCTAAAACGACAGTCATAGAGCCGCAGCTGTTAACTGGCATCTCTCCATTTGGATTCTTCAATCTGAAATTCATTTAATCTTGCTAATGAACTTTTCCTTATGCGAGCATACACCTTCTTGTAGTACCACTTGTCTTCTTCCTTTTTTATGGTTCCTTAATTTTTCTCACCGACTTCATGACCGCATTATCCATCCTCCTGTATTCCTGCACACAATTTTATGGTCCGTCTGGCAATGGATCTTGAAACAATCTCTGGATATCGGTGTACGCAGGGTCTAATGATGTTGTGAAAGTGGTGAGAGTACTGGGCGTTCATCGATTATTCCCTGGAGTGAACAAGTACAGAAACACCAGTGTGAATTATTTTGTAATAAATTCCACCTCATCAGTAAATCTGTTTAATTAATATTTTAATATACATAAGTGCACATATACACATCACACACAAACATATATAATATATATATATATATATATATATATATATATATATATATATATATATACATATATATATATATATATATATATATATATATATATATATATACTTATTCATATATATATATATATATTATATATACATTATTATATATAATATATATATATATATATATATACTATTTATATATATATATATACATATATATATATATATATATATATATATATATATATATATATATATATATATATATACACAAATGTCAGGTGGTAGAATCTTCACTGATAAAGCAACAAGATAATAGGAATAACCTTTCCAATGGAGCCTGGGGCTCTGACCATATAGACATTGTGTTACTTAAGGCAATGATATGATGAAGAGAATTAAGACAGTTAACAAAACCAACATCGGCTTAGCGGTGACCCCAGTCCACATCGAACCGTGTCATTCATATATATTTATATATATATATATATATATATATATATATATATATATATATATATATATATATATATATATATATATATATTGTGCGTGTGTTACTCTTTTGCAGTTTTTTCAATTAATTAATTAAACTTAAAATGTTTATCGGAAGTAATAGTTAGCATATATATATATATATATATATATATATATATATATATATATATATATATATGTTTAAAAACTCACAGTAGATGCACGTGACTCCAGTACATATAAGTGAATACCACAGGAAAATGACAGGCAGAAGGTCAGTACCAAGCACTTTTTTCTGTTTATTCGGGCATATTCGGGCAAGGAAAATAAAAAAATAGATACATAAACAGGAGAAAGCGCTTGCTACTAACGTTCTGCTTGTCATTTTCCTGTGGTATTCGCGCTTTTATATATATAGATATATATATATATATATATAAATATATAATATATATATCTTTTGCGCGCAGGTAATTAGTTGGTTTGGAGACAACATCAACCCACCTTGACTCCGGTGGTGTTTGTAATGCTTTTGACAGCACGTAGCCAATCTATAAGTCATATCACATTTCCGTGATTCATATACATATATCGAGCTACAATGTCCTTTGATATCTAATTCGCTCTACCTCGGAATTAATATATTTTCATTTATGCTTACCGAAGGGGAATTTTTTCTCGATAATAGGCATGCCTGGACCAGGGCGCGAACCCATGGATCCTTTCAAATCCAGGAACGTCAGTGAAGACTTTTACCTACTACACCACCGAGAGAGGCTAAAAGTTCATGTCGCCTCTCACCCTCATATACCTTTCGCGCGCAGGTAATTAGTTGGTTTGGAGACAACATCAACCCACCTCGACTCCGGTAGTGTTTGTAGTGCTTTTGACAGCACGTAGCCAATCTATAAGTCATATCACATTTCGGTGATTCATTATATATATATATATATATATATATATATATATATAGATATATATGTATATATAATCTATATTTTATATATATATGATATATAATATTATATATATTATATATATATATATATATATATTAATATATATATACTTATATATATATAATTAATATATATATATAGATATATATATTATATTATATTATATATTATATATATTATAATAATTATAATAATATATATATAGTATTATATATTATATATAATATAAATATATTAATATATTATATTATATTATATAATATATATATCATATATATATGCATAATCAAAAGGTCCCTTAAACACACAAATTCACTGGTTACGTGAAATTTATTTCAAGAGAATTCACAATACGGAGTTTCTGCAACCCTTGAAGCCCCTCAGTCTAGGTCACGAATCTTAAATCATTTGGAAAATACTGAAACACTTGGTAAATGACAGATTTGTTCAACTAAATGTACTTCCAAGAATGGAAAATTCTTTTTCCACTGTGGTTCATAAAATGTACGTGGACATCAATATTCATAGTGGACAAGACATCAATATTCAAAGTGGAAAAGACATCATAATCATATCACATTATTTATTATTAAGTCTCTAATGCCAAGTACTTTGCTAACTGAGCTACCTACATGTTTATACAGCAAATAGAATTTGATGGAATGGAAAAATCTACATGAAATAAAACATTCTATCTCAAATGATCTAATATACCTTTCCTTCTCAAATTCAGGGCTTGATTTATCACATTACTCTCTTGCACACCGTCATCTAGAATTCGGTATAAATGCAAATTCTGACACTCTGACAAGCAGAACTATGTATATCAAAGTCAAGGTTTTTTGTGAAATTCACTTTAGCCTTACAAATCACTTGAAATTTTTTTTTGAAGGACAGCCTTGATGAACATCTAATATTAACGCAGATATTCGGCAAACTAAAGACCATTTCCTGTCGTGAACAACTTTCAAGTTTTCCTGATGTGTTCTGAAAGAACAAAAACGTCTTAGGTTCATACCTTTGCTTAAACATGCTCCTTTCACTCGTCAGGTAAGAACAATGGGAGGACGTCTAGTAGCGACTTCTGATACTCACAGAATCAAACAAGATTCACAATGTGAGAACTTTTAACGCTAAATTCATACAAGGTTTAGTGACTGGACCTTCCGCATCTCCCACAGCAACATGTTGCTTATTTTTTTTTATATCTGATTTGCATTGGCTGACAGACATTTTCAATAACACTGTAGTGAAAACTTGTAAAAAGTTATTCCAAGCATAAAGCTCAGGATTTTCAGATAATGATGATGTACATGTACAACCCCACTTACTTTCTAATTCTAATAAGGTCAACTGCGTTTTTTACGAGTCATTCATACTCAAGCAGGAGCGTTTATGTTGAACGTATGGCCATTACAAGACGGGCAACGTTGAGAACGAAGTTGTTCTTTTTAAAACCGTTTCTGCAGTGTAATTAAAAGTAAGGACGTGATGAATGAGCAAAATCGTTGCCCTTTTAGTGACCTTAAAATAAGAGCATTTGCATCTCCCTTTGTAACAGACTTAGACCATTTAATCTGTGTCATGTATATGAAATACTTTTACCAGACTTCCCCCCAAGAAACTAATGCTGTAATCTAGATCAGTTCAGACGGTCTTCGCTGACCAACCTTTTTTGTAGCTCATAAGCTCATAAAAACCGCCATGTACCTACAACTATTTTTGTTATGCCGGTCTTTTTGTATCACAACTGCCGTCGTGTGTGTGTCTGTGTCTCTGCACCAAGCAGCTCTAGAGCAGAAAACAAGAGGTTGACAGAATCGTTCGATGATGATAAGAGCAATCGACTGTACTATCCTTATCTGAGGCCAATAGGTATGTAGTGTCTGCTGATTTCACGGTGACACAGGCGACGGACTTTGCCTCGGCCTTGCCAGGCCAGCGTGTATATAAGAGCCCCCGATTCCCCTGGTCCGGCACAGCACACAATGAAGGTGTTTGTCTTGTGCGCTCTGCTGGCTGCTGCCGCAGCCTGGCCCAGCTTTAGCTTCGAGAGTCACTCTCTGGACGGCTTCCAGAGCGATGCTTCAGGTGAGATTGGAATTGTGGCATCTTAATAGGCCTGTCATCCACATTAGGAAACATTGTTTGCAAACTTTTCATCTTGAGGCCTGTCATCCACATTAGGAAACATTGTTTGCAAGCAAAGTTTGCAAATACTTTTTACTGCATATTTTGTTTCCCATCCAGAATGGAAAACATTTAGTGTTTCTGTGTGTATATGTATAAATACACATGTATAATGTATGTTTATACTTATACATGTATATATAAACATGTACAATGTATGTATACATAGATGCATGTATACGTGTATATATGTACCTACTTTCAATTCCACCAAAGAATGTCAGCATGATATGCTCCTTTTTCTAAAAAAAACTTCCTCACCCATCTCTTTTCTTTCTCTTATCCCTCCTCGAATGCGTTAAAATGGCCAATTAGAATACAGAGGCTACCGCACCGACAAGCATCCTGACTACAACTGAGGTCTGGACAGGAAACATTGTTTGCAAAACAGTATTTCCTAGTGTAGACAGGCCTTTAGCCGCATGAACCTTTTGTGTGTGTGTGTGTGTGTGTCCTCAGTGGCCTTGGTCATGCTCAGAACCTTTGGTCTGTTGCTCTTTCTAATTTGTCAACAATATATCCCAAAGAATTACAGAATATTCTAAAAAGATATTGTTGGGTTTTGGGATATGGGCTAAGAAAGTGCTGATTCAGTTTTCAGATTGTTCCAGATCTGGATGCTGATCCAGTAAATGAAAAGTTTAATAGTTTGTGAGATTCAAGTAGCCATTGGTTACTCATTTTCTGGGGTTGGTAGATACTGTCAGTGTTGTGTTAACAGGAATGTCAAACGAAGTGGTTTGCCATCGCATGTAAAGAGTTTTTAGACAAAATTAAGGTTCAATTACCGTTCTCATTACAATGACGTTTTTCTTTCTAGCGTACTTTTTTAAAAATCTATTTTTCTTCTTGTATTTTAGATGTTCCAGTGGCTAAGAGACAAAAGGATGTGAACCATCTACTCTGGAAAGTATATGATCACCTACACTTTGATGACTTGAAAGGATATGCTGAAAGCTTTGATCCTGAGGCTGACACCTCTATGTACAAGGATGGAGGTGAAGCTGTACACCATCTTGTCAAGGAACTGAAGGATCACAGACTTTTGGAGCAGCACCACTGGTTCTCTCTTTTCAATGAACGCCAGAGGGAAGAAGCTCTGATGCTTTTCGATGTACTCATGCAGTGCAAGACTTGGGATTGCGCAGTACACAATGCAGCATACTGGCGAGAGCGCATGAACGAAGGAGAGTTTGTGTATGCCCTTTACACTGCTGTCATTCACTCTGATCTTGGACATGGCATTGTTCTCCCCCCACTTTATGAAGTTACTCCTCACATGTTCACAAACAGTGAAGTTATCCAGAAAGCTTACACCGCCAAGATGACCAATACCCCAGGTAGCTTCCATATGGAGTTCACTGGTACCAAAAAGAACAAGGAACAACGTGTGGCCTACTTTGGAGAGGACATTGGCATGAATGTGCACCACGTCACTTGGCACATGGATTTCCCCTTCTGGTGGGAAGACAAATATGGACATCACTTGGACCGCAAGGGAGAACTCTTCTTCTGGGTACATCATCAGCTGACTGTGCGCTTTGATTCTGAGCGTCTCTCCAACTACTTGGATATGGTGGACGAACTTCACTGGGAAAAACCAGTTGAAGAAGGTTTCGCCCCACACACTGTATACAAATATGGTGGTGAATTCCCAGCTCGCCCAGACCACATTCACTTTGAAGACGTTGATGGAGTAGCTAGAGTCCGTGACATGATTATCACAGAAAGCCGCATCCGTGATGCTATTGCCCATGGATATATAACTGACAAGGATGGAAAAGTCATTGACATCATGAATGATAGGGGAATTGACAAACTTGGTGACATTATTGAGTCATCAATGTACAGTCCTAATGTTCAGTATTATGGTGCACTCCATAACTTGGCTCACATCATGCTTGGTCGTCAAGGTGATCCCCATGGAAAATACAACATGCCCCCAGGTGTTATGGAACACTTTGAAACAGCCACTCGTGATCCTACATTCTTCAGACTTCATAAATATATGGATAATATCTTTAAGGAACACAAGGATTCACTTACTCCATACACTCATGAGGACTTGGATTTCCCTGGAATTGATGTAGAAAGCATTGCAGTGAAGGGACCTCTTCGAACTTATTTTGAAGATTATGAGTTTGACCTGCGAAATGCTGTAGACAGTGCTGCAGGCATTGCTGATGTGGAACTAAAGGCACATGTTGCTCGTCTTAATCACCACGACTTCTCCTTTGTTGCTGACATCAACAACAACAATGGCAATGAAGTAGTTGCTACTTTCCGTCTGTATTTGTGCCCTGACTTTGACAGCAATGGAGAGAGATTCTATTATGAAAATGGTCACTGGCATTGCATTGAAATGGACAAGTTTTGGAAGAAATGTAAGTAATAACTTTGGATTTTTGTCAACATTTAATCAGATATACAGGGCATATTTCATTTATTCTACATTACACTCATTATTTTTTAATTATTGTTATAAATATGCTTTACTTTTATTTCTACAGTGTCTCCTGGGGCTAACCACATTGAAAGGAAGTCAAGCGAATCGGCAGTCACCGTTCCAGACGTACCAAGCTTCCAGTCTCTTATTGATGCTGCTGACAGCGGCAGCTTCGACATGCACGAATTCGAAAGGGCTTGTGGAATTCCCAACAGGATGCTCCTGCCCAAGGGTAAGAAGGACGGCATGGACTTCTCACTCTTCTTGGCTGTCACAGACGGTAGCTACGACCTCACTCATCCTGATGTAGATTCAGAGCATGGCGGCACTCACGCTCACTGCGGTGCTCACGGAGAAGTCTACCCAGACAAGCGCCCCATGGGCTTCCCTCTGGATCGCAAGATTCCCGACAGGCGCGTCTTTGATGAAACCACTAACATTAAATTCAGTCACGTGAAAGTATATCATGATGACAGCAAACTCACCACTGTAGGACATTAAATGACCCAAGAAAAATATCTTAATGTTTTAACTGGAGGAATTGAACTTTCAATCATTTGATGTCCCTATTTTCTCAACTTAGTATTTTTAATCAATTTTGGTTCCAAACTTAATGCAAAAATGAAGAAATAAAATTCATCAGTAACACTGTAAAGTTTTATTTATTCACAATGGCCTCCTAAATTAACAACATACAATAGAGGGATTAACAGGAAATCCAAATACGTGCTAACTATTACTTCCGATAAACATTTTAAGTTTAATTAAGGCTATTGAAAAAAACTGCGAAAGAGTAACACACACACAATATATATATATATATATATATATATATATATATATATATATATATATATATATATATATAAATAAACTCCTCCGGTTAAGACAGGATACATATTAAGTAAAAAAAGGCCAATTAAAACACTCTGGTTTAAAGCTAAGGATTATACTTCGGTGAACTGGGGTCACCGCTAAGCCAATGTTGGTTGTGTTAATTGTCTTAATTCTCTTCATCATTGCCTTAAGTAACACAATGTATATATGGTCAGAGCCCCAGGCTCCATTGGAAAGGTTAATCCTATTATCTTGTTGCTTATTCAGTGAAGATTCTACCTCCTGACATTTGTATCGACAGCTGCTCTTGTAGAAAATTCGGGATGAGTTCCAATCCATGGTATGGTTCATGTTATTTATATGATGGAAAATTGCCGAAATACATCGTCCACATCTAATTTATCGTTTATGTTGAGTTAATCTTTCCAAGAGAAATTTTCTTGTAAAACCGTACTATTTCGGATGTAACTGAGGAACCTATGTCGGATCGGCATGTTGGTTACTTAAGGCCTAAAACGACAGTCATAGAGCCGCAGCTGTTAACTGGCATCTCTCCATTTGGATTCTTCAATCTGAAATCCATTTAATCTTGCTAATGAACTTTTCCTTATGCGAGCATACACCTTCTTGTATTACCACTTGTCTTCTTCCTTTTTTATGGTTCCTTAATTTTTCTCACCGACTTCATGACCGCATTATCCATCCTCCTGTATTCCTGCACACAATTTTATGGTCCGTCTGGCAATGGATCTTGAAACAATCTCTGGATATCTGTGTACGCAAGGACTAATGTTGTGAAAGTGGTGAGAGTACTGGGCGTTCATCGATTATTCCCTGGAGTGAACGAGTACAGAAACACCAGTGTGAATTATTTTGTAATAAATTCCACCTCATCAGTAAATCTGTTTAATTAATATTTTAATATACATAGGTGCACACATACACATGCACACACAAACATATATATATATATATATTTATTATATATATATACATATATATATATATATATATCTATATATATATATAATATATACATATATATATATATATATATATATATATATATATACAAATGTCAGGTGGTAGAATCTTCACTGATAAAGCAACAAGATAATAGGATTAACCTTTCCAATGGAGCCTGGGGCTCTGACCATATAGACATTGTGTTACTTAAGGCAATGATGAAGAGAATTAAGACAATTAACAGAACCAACATCGGTTTAGCGGTGACCCCAGTCCATATCGAACCGTGATTCATTTATATATCATTTATATATATATATATATATATATATATATATATATATATATATATATATATATATTGTTTGTGTGTTACTCTTTTGCAAGTTTTTCAATTAGTTAATTAAACTTAAAATGTTTATCGGAAGTAATAGTTAGCATATATATATATATATATATATATATATATATATATATATGTTTAAAAACTCACAGTAGATGCACGTGACTCCAGTACATATAAGTGAATACCACAGGAAAATGACAGGCAGAAGGTCAGTACCAAGCACTTTTTCTGTTTATTCGGGCATATTCGGGGCAAGGAAAATAAAAAAATAGATACATAAACAGGAGAAAGCACTTGCTACTAACGTTCTGCTTGTCATTTTCCTGTGGTATTCGCGTATATATATATAATATATATATATATATATATATATATATATATATATATATATATATATATATATATATATATCTTTTGCGCGCAGGTAATTAGTTGGTTTGGAGACAACATCAACCCACCTCGACTCCGGTGGTGTTTGTAATGCTTTTGACAGCACGTAGCCAATCTATAAGTCATATCACATTTCCGTAATTCATATACATATATCGAGCTACAATGTCCTTTAATATCTAATTCGCTCTACCTCGGAATTAATATATTTTCATTTATGCTTAACCGAAGGGGAATTTTTTCTCGATAATAGGCTTGCCTGGACCAGGGCGCGAACCCATGGATCCTTTCAAATCCAGGAACGTCAGTGAAGCTTTTACCTACTACACCACCGCGAGAGGCTAAAAGTTCATGTCGCCTCTCACCCTCATATACCTTTCGCGCGCAGGTAATTAGTTGGTTTGGAGACAACATCAATCCACCTCGACTCCGGTAGTGTTTGTAGTGCTTTTGACAGCACGTAGCCAATCTATAAGTCATATCACATTTCCGTGATTCATATATATAAATATATATATAATATATATGTATATATAGATATATATGATATATATATATATATATATATATATATATATATATGTGTATAATCAAAAGGTCACTTAAACACACAAATTCACTGGTTACGTGAAATTTATTTCAAGAGAATTCACAATACGGAGTTTCTGCAACCCTTGAAGCCCCTCAGTCTAGGTCACGAATCTTAAATCATTTGGAAAATACTGAAACACTTGGTAAATGACAGATTTGTTCAACTAAATGTACTTCCAAGAATGGAAAATTCTTTTTCCACTGTGGTTCATAAAATGTACGTGGACATCAATATTCATAGTGGACAAGACATCAATATTCAAAGTGGAAAAGACATCATAATCATATCACATTATTTATTATTAAGTCTCTAATGCCAAGTACTTTGCTAACTGAGCTACCTACATGTTTATACAGCAAATAGAATTTGATGGAATGGAAAAATCTACATGAAATAAAACATTCTATCTCAAATGATCTAATATACCTTTCCTTCTCAAATTCAGGGCTTGATTTATCACATTACTCTCTTGCACACCGTCATCTAGAATTCGGTATAAATGCAAATTCTGACACTCTGACAAGCAGAACTATGTATATCAAAGTCAAGGTTTTTTGTGAAATTCACTTTAGCCTTACAAATCACTTGAAATTTTTTTTTGAAGGACAGCCTTGATGAACATCTAATATTAACGCAGATATTCGGCAAACTAAAGACCATTGCCTGTCGTGAACAACTTTCAAGTTTTCCTGATGTGTTCTGAAAGAACAAAAACGTCTTAGGTTCATACCTTTGCTTAAACATGCTCCTTTCACTCGTCAGGTAAGAACAATGGGAGGACGTCTAGTAGCGACTTCTGATACTCACAGAATCAAAACAAGATTCACAATGTGAGAACTTTTAACGCTAAATTCATACAAGGTTTAGTGACTGGACCTTCCGCATCTCCCACAGCAACATGTTGCTTATTTTTTTTTATATCTGATTTGCATTGGCTGACAGACATTTTCAATAACACTGTAGTGAAAACTTGTAAAAGGTTATTCCAAGCATAAAGCTCAGGATTTTTTCAGATATGATGGATGTGCATGTACAACCCCACTTACTTTCTAATTCTAATAAGGTCAACTGCGTTTTTTACGAGTCATTCATACTCAAGCAGGAGCGTTTATGTTGAACGTATGGCCATTACAAGACGGGCAACGTTGAGAACGAAGTTGTTCTTTTTAAAACCGTTTCTGCAGTGTAATTAAAAGTAAGGACGTGATGAATGAGCAAAATCGTTGCCCTTTTAGTGACCTTAAAATAAGAGCATTTGCATCTCCCTTTGTAACAGACTTAGACCATTTAATCTGTGTCATGTATATGAAATACTTTTACCAGACTTCCCCCCAAGAAACTAATGCTGTAATCTAGATCAGTTCAGACGGTCTTCGCTGACCAACCTTTTTTGTAGCTCATAAGCTCATAAAAACCGCCATGTACCTACAACTATTTTTGTTATGCCGGTCTTTTTGTATCACAACTGCCGTCGTGTGTGTGTCTGTGTCTCTGCACCAAGCAGCTCTAGAGCAGAAAACAAGAGGTTGACAGAATCGTTCGATGATGATAAGAGCAATCGACTGTACTATCCTTATCTGAGGCCAATAGGTATGTAGTGTCTGCTGATTTCACGGTGACACAGGCGACGGACTTTGCCTCGGCCTTGCCAGGCCAGCGTGTATATAAGAGCCCCCGATTCCCCTGGTCCGGCACAGCACACAATGAAGGTGTTTGTCTTGTGCGCTCTGCTGGCTGCTGCCGCAGCCTGGCCCAGCTTTAGCTTCGAGAGTCACTCTCTGGACGGCTTCCAGAGCGATGCTTCAGGTGAGATTGGAATTGTGGCATCTTAATAGGCCTGTCATCCACATTAGGAAACATTGTTTGCAAACTTTTCATCTTGAGGCCTGTCATCCACATTAGGAAACATTGTTTGCAAGCAAAGTTTGCAAATACTTTTTACTGCATATTTTGTTTCCCATCCAGAATGGAAAACATTTAGTGTTTCTGTGTGTATATGTATAAATACACATGTATAATGTATGTATATACTTATACATGTAAATATAAACAAGTACAATGTATGTATACATAGATGCATGCATACGTGTATATATGTACCTACTTTCAATTCCACGAAAGAATGTCAGCATGACATGCTCCTTTTTCTAAAAAAAACTTCCTCACCCATCGCTTTTCTTTCTCTTATCCCTCCTCGAATGCGTTAAAATGGCCAATTAGAATACAGAGGCTACCGCACCGACAAGCATCCTGACGACAACTGAGGTCTGGACAGGAAACATTGTTTGCAAAACAATATTTCCTAGTGTAGACAGGCCTTTAGCCGCATGAACCTTTTGTGTGTGTGTGTGTGTGTGTGTGTGTGTCCTCAGTGGCCTTGGTCATGCTCAGAACCTTTGGTCGGTTGCTCTTTCTAATTTGTCAACAATATATCCCAAAGAATTACAGAATATTCTAAAAAGATATTGTTGGGTTTTGGGATATGGGCTAAGAAAGTGCTGATTCAGTTTTCAGATTGTTCCAGATCTGGATGCTGATCCAGTAAATGGAAAGTTTAATAGTTTGTGAGATTCAAGTAGCCATTGGTTACTCATTTTCTGGGGTTTGGTAGATACTGTCAGTGTTGTGTTATCAGGAATGTCAAACGAAGTGGTTTGCCATCGCATGTAAAGAGTTTTTAGACAAAATTAAGGTTCAATTACCGTTCTCATTACAATGACGTTTTTCTTTCTAACGTACTTTTTTAAAAATCTTTTTTTCTTCTTGTATTTTAGATGTTCCAGTGGCTAAGAGACAAAAGGATGTGAACCATCTACTCTGGAAAGTATATGATCACCTACACTTTGATGACTTGAAAGGATATGCTGAAAGCTTTGATCCTGAGGCTGACACCTCTATGTACAAGGATGGAGGTGAAGCTGTACACCATCTTGTCAAGGAACTGAAGGATCACAGACTTTTGGAGCAGCACCACTGGTTCTCTCTTTTCAATGAACGCCAGAGGGAAGAAGCTCTGATGCTTTTCGATGTACTCATGCAGTGCAAGACTTGGGATTGCGCAGTACACAATGCAGCATACTGGCGAGAGCGCATGAACGAAGGAGAGTTTGTGTATGCCCTTTACACTGCTGTCATTCACTCTGATCTTGGACATGGCATTATTCTCCCCCCACTTTATGAAGTTACTCCTCACATGTTCACAAACAGTGAAGTTATCCAGAAAGCGTACACTGCCAAGATGACCAATACCCCAGGAAGCTTCCATATGGAGTTCACTGGTACCAAAAAGAACAAGGAACAACGTGTGGCGTACTTTGGAGAGGACATTGGCATGAATGTGCACCACGTCACTTGGCACATGGATTTCCCCTTCTGGTGGGAAGACAAATATGGACATCACTTGGACCGCAAGGGAGAACTCTTCTTCTGGGTTCATCATCAGCTCACTGTTCGCTTTGATTCTGAGCGTCTCTCCAACTACCTGGATATGGTGGACGAGCTTCACTGGGAAAAACCAGTTGAAGAAGGTTTTGCCCCACACACTGTATACAAATATGGTGGTGAATTCCCAGCTCGCCCAGACCACATTCACTTTGAAGACGTTGATGGAGTAGCTAGAGTCCGTGACATGATTATCACAGAAAGCCGCATCCGTGATGCTATTGCCCATGGATATATAACTGACAAGGATGGAAAAGTCATTGACATCAAGAATGATAGGGGAATTGACAAACTTGGTGACATTATTGAGTCATCAATGTACAGTCCTAATGTTCAGTATTATGGTGCACTCCATAACTTGGCTCACATCATGCTTGGTCGTCAAGGTGATCCCCATGGAAAATACAACATGCCCCCAGGTGTTATGGAACACTTTGAAACAGCCACTCGTGATCCTACATTCTTCAGACTTCATAAATATATGGATAATATCTTTAAGGAACACAAGGATTCACTTACTCCATACACTCATGAGGACTTGGATTTCCCTGGAATTGATGTAGAAAGCATTGCAGTGAAGGGACCTCTTCGAACTTATTTTGAAGATTATGAGTTTGACCTGCGAAATGCTGTAGACAGTGCTGCAGGCATTGCTGATGTGGAACTAAAGGCACATGTTGCTCGTCTTAATCACCACGACTTCTCCTTTGTTGCTGACATCAACAACAACAATGGCAATGAAGTAGTTGCTACTTTCCGTCTGTATTTGTGCCCTGACTTTGACAGCAATGGAGAGAGATTCTATTATGAAAATGGTCACTGGCATTGCATTGAAATGGACAAGTTTTGGAAGAAATGTAAGTAATAACTTTGGATCTTTGTCAACATTTATTCAGATATAAAGGGCATATTTCATTTATTCTACATTACACTCATTATTTTTTAATTATTGTTATAAATATGCTTTACTTTTATTTCTACAGTGTCTCCTGGGGCTAACCACATTGAAAGGAAGTCAAGCGAATCGGCAGTCACCGTTCCAGACGTACCAAGCTTCCAGTCTCTTATTGATGCTGCTGACAGTGGCAGCTTCGACATGCACGAATTCGAAAGGGCTTGCGGAATTCCCAACAGGATGCTCCTGCCCAAGGGTAAGAAGGACGGCATGGACTTCTCACTCTTCTTGGCTGTCACAGACGGTAGCTACGACCTCACTCATCCTGATGTAGATTCAGAGCATGGCGGCACTCACGCTCACTGCGGTGCTCACGGAGAAGTCTACCCTGACAAGCGCCCCATGGGCTTCCCTCTGGATCGCAGGATTCCAGACAGGCGCGTCTTTGATGAAACCACTAACATCAAATTCAGCCACGTGAAAGTTTACCATGATGAACGCAAATTCACTATTGTAGGACATTAAATGACCAAAGAAAAATATCTTAACGTTTTAATTGTCACCAACGCTTGTTAATATAGGAGCAGAATGCTGCCATCTTTTTATTGTCACATGACTTAAATTTTTATTGTCATAAGATCTAAAATTTTAGCTTAAAAACTGAAAGCCTTAAAAAAAATAAAATAACAGCTTCTTATGAAGATACTTTTTCATTTCCTTAACAGACCCCGTGTGGCACAAATGTCTAAATTTGTCATTTTAATTTTCGACATATTAGATTGTACAATCTTCTAAATCCAATGTATTTGCAATAAGTGAATAATACTGACTAAAACTCATAGTGTATGACAAATCATTTTATCATCGTTTTTGATGTGGCCCACTAAATTAAATGTACATTATGTACATGCACATGTATGTATGTGCACATGTATGTATGTATGTATTTATGTATATATATATATATATATATATATATATATATATATATATGTATATAGTATATATATATATATATATATATATATATATATTGAAAATAAATAAACAAAGAACCATAAAAGAGACATTCAAATACTATATAAATAAATATACTTCTACCCAAGTGGAAAAGTATAAGGAATATATATATATATATATATATATATATATATATATATATATATATATATATATATATATAAATAAATATATATATATATATATATATATATATATATATACATACATGTAAAAGTAATGCCACAGAGGGAAATGAAAACATGAGAATTGCCGAGATCTTTCGATTTTAACGACCCTTTACTTAAGGCAAGACTGATCAGAACAGAGAAAAAAGCAGTACAGGTGAGCACATACAAACGGACATTACAGGATCAACAAATGGTCCAATTCACTTTAAAGAAACGAAAAAAAAAATCCTGTGGGCTAGATTAAAGATTTTAAAAGCAGCCACCCACACGTGGTCACAGGTAATTTAGTCAGAAAACAATACTTTTTGAAAACAAAGAGCCATATACGGCCGGACAGTACAAATTTAGTAAAACCCCGAAGGATTTAGGAGCTTTGCAGTCAGAGACACTGGTCAAAGGGAATTTAATTCGAAAAACAATACGCTTTGTATTAGTAACATTAATTTACAAAAATGTTCGTTTCTCACTCAGTGTTTGAACATTTTTGTAAATTTCATGTTACTAATACAGTGTATTGTTTTTCGAATTAAATTCCCTTTGACCAGTGTGCCGCCCAGATTAATATATTGTAACCCTTCGCCCCCTCTTTCCGACTTTGTAAGTGAAGGCCTGTCAACTTCTTTTATATTCAGTGTGAACTTGAAAATGTAGGACATACTACGAAAGTACTTGTTCCAGGTCCCTGTTTCATTAACCCTTCTACCTTGGATTGAAGGATGTTCTCAAGTACGTGTTCCTCCGTGCTACATACATACATACATACATACATCATCATACATACATACACACACACATACTATATATATATATATATATATATATATATATATATATATATATATATATATATATATATATATATATATATGGTTCACGCAATCAACGGCGAGGCTAGAATGAATTAATATAAAACAGAAAGAGGTAAGCTAAAACTCAACCAAAACCCCATGAAGTAAGTTACCAGTAGTAACACGACACTAGGATAATGACCATTATAACGTCAGGACAGCACTTATGTAGGTCTCGAGGAACAGTTGAATGGAATGGCGCTTGAAATTCAGACCCAAGGCTCAGCGCTGGGACCAAAGAAGTGATATGGCGTTGTTATAATCCAGACTTCGTAATCATAACTAAAAATAGGAATTTTCTATGGCCTACGAAAGGTCAACTGAGGCCTTTTAATAAATATACTCTAGAGAGGAAATTTCTTACCTAAAGGATGAAGTGGAATATAGAATTAAGGCCAAAGGCCAAGCAATGGGACCTATGAGGTCATTCAGCGCTGAAATGGAAACTGACAGCAAAAGGTATGGATGGCGTAACAGGAGGAAAACCTCAAAGCAGATGAGAGACTGGAAAGTAAGATGGAAGAAAGAGAATATGAAAGGAGGCACAGTAAGAGGAACGAAAGGGGTTGCAGGTAGGGGCCGAAGCGTGCTGCAAAGAACCTTAAGTAATGCCTACAGTGCACAGGGTGAGGTGCGTCACTGTGCACTGACGGCATTACCCCCTACGGGGCCTTACCTAAAGTAAGTTTTACTGCTGAGGAAATCACTATCTAAGTTAACCTGTCGGTTTCAAGCCAAACACGTCTCCGGTCTGCCTTGGAAGAATGCACAGTTAATGGGCACTAAAGCGGGTTGGCTTTCTGAACAATCTGATTGCTGTGGTTGGGGGTAATTATCCCAACTTTCCCGAGACTGCAACGTGCTTGCGGAAATCTGACATTTAAATTGCTTACAGCACCTATACTTGACTTTCATTAAATTTTCAAGTGATCCAAACTTAGATACTAGTTAGGTTCTTCTTCTTTATTCCTCACTCCCAAGATAATGTGGTTTTCCAGCCCTTTTTGAGCTCAGTTGTGACCCTACATACATTGTCAGTTTTGGTTTCCTGTATCACATTGCCACAAGGAACAGTCATAATTATCTACTTGAACCATTTTAACTCGATTATTGTTGTTTGTATTTGTTTGTTTGTTTGTATAGTGTTCTTATGTTGCATGCAACCAGTGGTTATTCAGCAACGGGACCAACGGCTTTACGTGACTTCCGAACCACGTCGAGAGTGAACTTACATCACCAGAAATACACATCTCTATCCTCAACGGAATTATGGTTATTCTGCTAGAAGAAAGTTGGTAAAAAGTCAAGGGTTACATTATTATATCCCACTTTTTGACAGAAACCTGGCTACATCCTTATCTTAACTTGACAGTCAGGTGACAGTAGCCTTCAAAGGCCTTATCCAGTTTTTCCTGGGTATTTACATACCGAATTCAACATGTGTCAACAATATCTATTGTTTCACAAGTTTTAATGTCCTAGAATTCACTGTGAAATCGACTGAGATTATTTTATTTTACCATAAAAGCTCTTGGAGACGTTATCCATATGACAGCCAACGAACCCACACTCAAACTTGGTATAGCCTTCACCTTCAGAAAGACATCATCTTTCTGCAGGGATTTTGCTGTATTTTCCAAATTCAGGAAGCAAATTTCCTTGCACGGACGGGATGCCGAATGCATTTTTGTCGAAGGACAAGAAGCAGAAGCCAGGAAGCCGAACGGACAGAAAGCCGAACAGACATAATGCCGAACAGACACAATGCCGAACAGACATTAAGTCGAACGGACAAAATGCCGAATATTGCTAAGATTACGAAAGATAAATATAAGCAAAAATAATAATAGGATGATAACATTTGCTGAAAGGACAGATAACTTTTCACTAATTCGATAATTACTATTTAACCACTTGTTTAATTAACAATTACCTAGTTTACTAATACTGCTTTGTAGTGATATATATTTTTTATTTATTCAAATTTGACTAAGTAAAAAAACAATAATAGTTTTTTTTTCTTCAGTCGTTAGAAAATCGATAAGAAGGCTTTTTCTTTGTTTGTTTTGAAAATTTCAGAACACATACAAAAGACAAAAGGAGCAAAATAAAAGTAAAATGCTTGATAATTATTTTATTTCGACGATGTTTTTAAAAGTAAAATATTTAAAAATTGTGAGCCAGAGATCGTAGAAACACTTAATCCTTCGTCCTTATCATAAGAACAAAATATGGATTTTATTCTATCTTTAATGGCATCGTATTTCTTGTTAGGTCGTGATATATTAATCCCTGCAAAAGCCTGCTCAATTAGAATTTCATTACATGCTTGTTCATTTCTGATAACCTGTAGTAATTTGGTGAGTGTTGGATGGGTTACATTAATTCTCTTTTTAAAAGCCTGATGCTAGCCTTCAAGGGAATTGTTTGTTCTCGGTAAATTATCATTAACTCTAGTGTGAACAGACCACAAATCAACATCAAACAATGGTTTCCTCCTTCGACCTCGCTGGATTATCCCTAACCACGTACTTTCGAAGTAAACCAAAAAATCACTTAGTAATTCATCAGTTTCAGCATCTAAGGAATTCACCAATTCGTCAAATAAATCATGTACATCAGCAGGTGGGACGAAAGCAAGTGCTTGTAACTGCTTGATGAAAATAGCCTTACTGGGTTCAACATACCACTGCTGTAGACCACAAGACCGGATATTCCGCCATAAACATTGGCCGAAATGAAAGAAACAACCTGAAATAGATGTATTAGGAAAATTCTTTTTAATGCTATTTATTGTTGTTCTTTCGAAATCAACAGTTATTGAATCAGGCTCCTGAACACCTCTGCTTTTTAAAAATCCAAAAAATTTCGTCATATGTTTTTTCTTCTATGTTACTGGCAATACAATACACCAACGGTAAGGTTTTACTTTTTAAAACAATGGCATGTATGGTATAAAGCTGTTTGCTTAAAGGAGCGGAGTCAAATGTTCCATCGGCAAACCATGCTTGTTTTTTAGATAATAATTCAGTTATTTTCTGTCGATAAAATTGTAACAGAGGTGGTTTCATAACGACGAAAATTCTCGCCACGGGTTGTCATGTCCAAGTCTTCACTTTCTTCATTCTTTCTTGCTCGCCTTACCATTTTTGCGAGTGTTCCTCTTTTAGGTATAGAACCAGCAATGCTGAGCGGCAGTTCTTCCAAGACATTATTTATTTCACGGCTTGTTACCTCTTCTGTTTGTTCTGCTGAAGTCTTCATTTTATCCAAAGCTTTTAAAATGGTATTATGAGCACCGTCGGGAGGATGTGAATGATCTGAAGCTTGTCCATGTTCGGTATCACTGATCGTTCTAATTCTACCATCGCACACTTTTCGTCGCTCACATCTCCAGTAACTAGTTTCTTTAACAGTTTTATCGACAACGTATGAATATCCATTATGAAGCAATTTTCGGCCACCACGTCCTGTCTTAGTGAATTCCATGGTTGAACTCGAAAAAAATAAAATCCATAGTCAAATTTGAATACAGAAAAAAATATATAACTACAAAGCAGTATTAGTAAACTAGGTAATTGTTAATTAAACAAGCAGTTAAATAGTAATGATCGAATTAGTGAAAAGTCAAAAATTGTTAACTATTATTATTTTTGCTTATATTTATCTTTCGTAATCTTAGCAATATTCGGCATTTTGTCCGTTCGACTTAATGTCTGTTCGGCATTGTCTGTTCGTAATTATGTCTGTTCGGCATTCTGTCCGTTCGGCTTCCTGGCTTCTGCTTCTTGTCCTTCGACAAAAATGCATTCGGCATCCCGTCCGTGTACCGACCAAATTTCAATATGCCAGTATAACATTCCTCCCGGTTCAACACAAAGGATACTTTTCACAATCCATTCTCTGCTCATTTCTATCCATCAAATTCAACTGCTGTTCTGCTGATCATCCATAACATTGCACTGCACAGTCAGCCTCATTGAGGATGACCATAGATGCTGTGGAACCACTACAAGTGAATCAAACCGTTAATCAATAGTCAACCATAGTTTAGTTTATATTACAAGGGCCTGAATGAGCAGTACAGGGTATACTTGTTATCTAGTTTAGGAGAGTTTTGACAAATCATGACTGAACTCCATAACATCAATTGAGATATCATATACATTTCCTTGCTCTGGTAATGCTCTTGTCCTCTTCAAGTTCTATGATGCTACACCCTGGTGTTCACCTATATACTGACTGATTCTATGATGTATCTCTGCTTTTGTTGTTCTCCTACTTGAATGTTTTCAGTTCTGCAATTTTCCTAGAGTGCGTGCTGTTTAGTACTCCCTAAAACATTGGCACAAAAGGTATGCAACCACATTTCTCCCTGTACAGGTTTTTCTTTTTAATTTTGTAAGAGAATTCTTTTATTCATAAAATCTCCCTATCTAGAACAGAAGTACAATGAATTGTACTTCTGTTCTAGTTTCTTCATGTAGCAAGAGCTGAATGTTATTTTCTTGAGACTGATGTAGGGCTGCTACGTGTCCTATCTTCAAGTAATAGCCCACATCACTGCTTGATTATAACAGAGAAAACTAGCAATTAAGCATTTACTGCTAATCCGGGATGTGATAGTTTTGCTTACAAAGGCTGCTAAACTGCGACAAAAAATGGAAATTCAGTTATAAATCAATGACCAAGAAAAAAATTAATTTCTTTATTTGGAGGTCAAGAACACGAGCTAAGAAGTCGAACACTTCATTATTTCTCGAAAGACACTCGTAGAGATCATTACACCAGCAAACAATCTTATTCTACGATGCTTTGCAAAATGTGACAACCGCAAAACATAACAAAGTGACTTCCATTCTCTTGACTGGCTTTATTTTCATCACTGGAGGTCACTGTTCCAATATCAAACCTCGTTAGGTGCAACAGGACACTACCTCTTCCACAGTGACTCCTCAAGCCACAGTTATCTTCTTGTTTATCACCCTTTTATCTGATAACTATACAAATGTATGGACAACTGAAGTGTATTTTTTACTTCTCTTGGACTTTGCCTCCCATTGCAGATATAAACTAGTATATAAGGAGCAAGAACCACGACACTTGGCACATCACCATGAAAGTGACTGTCCTCTTTGTTCTGGTGGCATTTGCTGCCGCAGGTAAGTGCATAACACACCATGACGGTTCTATTTTTAATTTCGATGGCTCAAAATGGAGGACTGACTCCCAAAATGGATCATTAATTGTAGCCAAGAATCAAAATGACTCCGTTGTTAAGAAGACTCAAAGAATAATGTTTCTCTCAGAGATAACCAAGCGCCAAAACCTTCATCGACGCATAGTGTTTACCACCATCACCAAAAGATGTCCACTTTGGCTGTCTTCTCGAGTTGTATTTCTACGGGAATCTTTCATTATCGTCTTTAGTGTCCTTAGTCCCAGTGACCAGCGCATGCTGCTTGCTTTACCAGAGCATCACTGTCAAAATTCTTCTAAGGCATAATATTGCCACACTACCAAGTGGCACAAGGCTCATACTTTTACAACTAACTTTGGAACGGCCTCCCCAGGAGTATTGTTGGTTCTAAAATTCATATGATTGAGAGAAGCTGTGGTACTACGGTATTTTGAAGAGCCATGCATCCTTGCATTCATGTCTTAATACTTCTTCATTTTCTTCATCTGTTTTCTCTGTCTGCCAGTCTGTCTCTCATTTCTTTCATAAGGTCAATAGCCTTTTAGCCTTGTCACATTCGAGTGTTGTTAATAATAACCCTTCAAAATAATAACTGCAGAGAAGAATCATAGAATAAACTGACTGATGATGCCACTCAAATAAAATATGATTACTAAAGTGAATTAGGGCTATGCAGTTCTTTCCGAGTATTGTAAGCCTGCAAAAATATCACAATCTAAAAATTATTCACAGGATTTTTCAACCAGTTTTAAAGTACTCGATTTAGTATATTGCCCAAGTAAACTTGAGATACATTTCTTTCGTTAGTCATAAAACTTCTATAGTTATAATTTCCTCCTCGAAAATATAATTTACAATTTCGAGGAAAAATTTTAATAACACACTGTAAATAAAGTGATCAAGCAAATAGACATGAAAACTGGGAGTAATTACTTCATCATATTTTAATATAATAATTTATCTTCAACACAGAAGTCCCACTGGCCAAGAGACAGCAGGATGTTAACCGCCTGCTGTGGAAAGTGTACGACCACCTGCAATTTGATGAACTGAAAGGATATGCCGCATCCTTTGACCCTGTAGGTGATGTGTCACAATATAAGGATGGAGGAGAATCTGCCAAACACTTAGTCCAAGAACTGAAGGACCACAGGCTCCTTCAGCAGCATCACTGGTTCTCCCTTTTCAACGAACGTCAGAGGGAGGAGGCTCTTATGCTCTTTGAAGTCCTCATGCAGTGCAAGACCTGGGAATGTGCTGTTCACAATGCTGCATACTGGCGTGAACACATGAATGAAGGAGAGTTTGTGTATGCCCTTTACACTGCTGTTATTCATTCTGATCTTGGACATGGCATTGTTCTTCCCCCACTCTATGAAGTTACTCCTCACATGTTCACAAACAGTGAAGTTATCCAAAAGGCTTACACTGCAAAGATGACCAACACACCAGGTACATTTGAGATGGAATTCACAGGTACAAAGAAAAATAAGGAACAACGTGTGGCCTACTTTGGAGAAGATATTGGAATGAATGTCCATCACGTTACTTGGCATATGGATTTCCCCTTCTGGTGGGAGGACAAATATGGTGGTCACTTGGACCGCAAGGGAGAACTTTTCTTCTGGGTTCATCATCAGCTCACTGTTCGCTTTGATTCTGAGCGTCTTTCCAACTACTTGGATATGGTAGGTGAACTTCAGTGGGAGAAACCCATTATTGAAGGTTTTGCACCACACACTATCTACAAATATGGTGGTGAATTCCCCGCTCGTCCTGACCACGTCCACTTTGAAGATGTTGACGGTGTGGCTAGAGTAAGAGACATGATAATCATGGAAAGCCGTATCCGTGATGCCATAGCACATGGATATATTACTGACAAGGATGGAAAAGTTATTGACATCATGAATGATGAGGGTGTTGACAAACTTGGTGACATCATCGAATCTTCCATGTACAGTCCCAATGTCCAGTATTACGGAGCTCTCCACAACATGGCTCACATTGTGCTTGGCCGTCAAGGTGATCCTCATGGAAAATACAACATGCCTCCAGGTGTTATGGAACACTTTGAAACAGCCACTCGTGATCCTACATTCTTCCGACTTCACAAATATATGGATAATATCTTCAAGGAACATAAGTACAGCCTTCCTCCTTACAAACATGAAGACCTAGACTTCCCTGGTGTATCTATTGAAAACCTTGGCATTGAGGGAGAACTCAAAACTTACTTTGAGGACTATGAATTTGACATTCGAAATGCTGTCGACTCTGCTGAAGGAATTGCCTACGTCGACTTGAAGGCCAATGTCCATCGTTTGAACCACTATGATTTTGCCTTTGTTGCCGATGTCAATAACAACAATGGGAACGAAGTTGTGGGTACATTCCGCCTTTATCTTTGCCCTGAGAAGGACAACAATGGGGAACATTTCGATTTCAACAATGGTACCTGGCACTGCATTGAAATGGACAAATTCTGGAAGAAATGTAAGTTTCGCTATTCATGGCTTTCCTTCCCATTTTTATTTATGTATATGCTTTCCAGACAGCTTAAAACAGTAATGAATATTCATTATTTATGAAATTTGAGTAATAACCTTGAAATGTATTTCATTTTTAATAATGTCAACAATTACTTCATTTCCAGTGGCTCCAGGAAATAATCATGTAGTAAGAAAGTCTGGCGACTCTTCTGTTACTGTTCCTGATGTACCAAGCTTCCAGTCTCTCATGGATGCAGCTGACAGTGGCAGCTTTAGCATGCCCGAATATGAGAGGTCTTGCGGCATCCCCAACAGAATGCTTCTGCCCAAGGGTAAGAGGGACGGCATGGAATTTGCTCTCGTTCTGGCAGTCACTGATGGAAGCTATGACCTAACTCACCCTGAAGTGGAATCTGAGCACGGAGGTACTCATGCTCATTGTGGAGCTCATGGAGAGATCTACCCTGACAAGCGTCCCATGGGATTTCCTCTGGATCGTCGTGTCCCAGACAGACGAGTCTTTGATGAAACCACAAACTTCAAGCTTACCCACGTGAAAGTCTTCCATGATGAGCACCATCATAAATGATTATGAAGCATCAATGAGAATGACATAAAGGAATATGTGAAATAAAATGTTCTACCCTCTATTTCTTTTTATTTACTAACTGTGGTGTAAAATATCTTAGTTTCACATGATAGCCACCATAATAAGACAAACTATTTCATAGCAAAAAGTAACTGTTTATAAGATCTTACAGAAACGTACTTCACTTGGAATCAATCACCCTGAAATGTTTACCCAACATCTATTGCAACTAAACTACTAGAGAGTAGACCAAACCAATCATTCTCCATTCTATTTACACGGAGAACAACTTCATTTTCACAAAGCCTAGATGGTCAATTATCATCCACCTCTAGAACCAAACATTATTGATTTTTTTTTGGGGGGAGGGGGGTTATATATGTTGTTTCCCGGGAGACGGCGATGGATAGCTCTAGGGAAAATATGAGAATGGTGCATTACATTTGCCGATTTACTGTCGAGTCAAGGATGAAGCTAATACACAGAAAACTCCCCAACAAGTCATTTCATGTACCTACATAAAACATTGATCAACAGCAGACACATCCCTCTACACAGACTTTACAACCCCCTCCTACCTCTCTCACTTCCTTGGTAGGCCTTCCTTTTCAGTTCCTCTCCAATTCTCTTTTCTTTACACATACGCAAGCCATTTCAAACCACTGATTTACATTCTTCCCTATGGTAATCTTCCCACCATTTCTCCTTTATATTCCCCCCATTTCTCACTTTCAATCATTATTGCATGACTCATAAAAAAAACAATTCAGATCAAAGCCTTCAACATTTAAACTCCTATTTGTATTAAATAACCACACTTCCTTCCTGATACAGGAGACTCGGTCCAACAGCTCGACATTCAATTCAATGTGGGTTTCGATTAATCTGTTTTACATATCCTTTATCCTGTCATTATTCATTACAGTTGCTATTAGATGCTTTGGACTGACAAACAAAATCCACTTTCTCATCATCCATAATAATATTCACTGTTCCATCCTAGCATGACCAGAGAATGATTTACAATGCAGATTTTCCTGACCTATTCCATTTTTAGAAAGCTATCAAGATTTCTAGGAAGAGTTTTTGTTATTTTTGAAGTATGAAAACAAGTGTGTCAATAACTGAAAGCTATGAGTAAAATGAAGGCTTTACTTTTTCTTCAAGCACTCGCCTTTGTATTATGTAATCTCAGTATTTCACCATATATAGCGCTGAAAGACCTTAGGGCCCTAGTGGTTTGACTTCACCCATAAATTCCATTCATCTAATGTTCCACCTCCCTAGATGAAATTTACTTTTACAACTTCACTCTTGCTCATATTTACTTTCAATTTGGCCCCTCTTATAAAGTTTCCACAAACTCTGCAGTTTCTCTTCACTAACATAACCAACACAACATCAGCCACAAACGTCAGCCGCTCAACTCTCCCTTCATAACCTCATTTCTTAACCCACAACTTTACTACTGCTATAGAGATAACATACAATTTGAAGACATGACACACCATTGTCTCAAACACTTTTTACCCAAGGCCACTCACTTTCCCGGCTTCACATTCTACCACATGCTCTGCTTTCACCTTTAAAACTTATAATTTCACGCAATACATTTCTTACCCAATACAACCTCATCACTCTCCTGTTAACTAAAGGTTTTCATTTTTCTTTACAAATACTCAATCCGTGCACCTTCTTCCTCACTTAAACTCTCACACTGCTGTTTTTCCTATCAATATTAATATTCTCTGCCTTACTTTCATAATCAATATCCCACCATACATCTTGTATACGTTGGTATAACTTAGCCTTTTAGCATCCATCTTCTGCTCATCTAATCATATAATGTATATAATGCCAGCTTATTAAAACCAACCTTGCTTACTCCACAACCACAGCCTAGCCCCATATTCAGTCTATCATAAACCTTTGCTTTCACCCTCATTCGTCTTGATTCACTTTCATCATCATATTCCCCATTTTAACACGTACTATTTCAACCAACCCACCATCTACGTGACACTTCCTGGCTCTGCCTACTTTAGCTCTTTGAGGTTCAGTCACTGTTTTGTTTTCAATGTTTTCCCTTTTCCTTTCCAATCACCTTCAAAACGTCTGCTATATTACATTTCTTCTCTTCTGTACAACACACAAACTGAAATGCAAATTTAATTTCTCTAATGAGATTTTGCAAACAAAACACCACTGCGCAAGGTGTGATTTTCACAACATGCACAGTGGTGAGAATGGAATTATTTCTATTTTCGAAAGCCTACAGGAATGTAAAGCAAGATTCTATTGCCGCAAAAGGTGGTTAACCCCCACATTATTTTTCTTTTTCACTAATGATCAACAACCCTTCCTCAAGTAGGTTTTATGATATACATTACTGAACCACAGATCTAAATAGAAAATATTAACTGTGGAATAAATTTGACTGCTCTGCCTTCCTACTTTTATTTACATTTAAATGAACATCTGTTAGTTTCCATTTTCCCCTGCTATAAAGTTTAAAAGTTCTTGACATCATCTCATTCTTATTTTTCAGTGTCATTAAATTTCCTTAATATCATTTTTAACAGTTTTATCTACCACTAACTAGTTCAGCCATGAGTCAGAAGGCAATGAAACCAAGTGGAAGGCTGTTCCAAGGAACCAGACCATCATATACATCCATCAAAGCTCCTTAGTCTCCCTTTGATCTTTCTTCAATCTCTGACAGGTCAAGCTGTAGTCTACTACTCTTGAAACTCTATGAGTTGGAACTTCTCTATAACAAGTGGATTTCAGTTTAAACATCTTTTCCTATGACACATAAACTAATTAACACAGCCCCAATCCATAAACTTGCATAGGATTCTACAGGCTGTGCTGTGCTGGTTGAATAAATGAAGTGTGAAGCAACATCAAGCATCAATATGAACCTGACACAAAACTACAGTTGCTGCCATGAGAGAAACCCCAGGAACTTAAAGGGTGACCAATCTGTTGATAAGTCCCACCTTTGGAAATAAGTTAGCAAAGGGGTAAACATGACCCTGACTGGCCAGCAACCTCTCAAAACAAATCCTGTCCTCGCTGTTAGGACTCTTCATAAAACCCTAGAACAGCAGCAGTTTTCCTGGGATTGAACTATATGATTGACAGTGGCAACACATGCAAAAACCACCCGAGGCCAACTAAAACTCATCCTCTAGACAGCTCCCATTTTCCAGCCAGCAGGTGAGAGTGAAATTCTGCTATCCACTGGTGTGGGCTGAGATGTTAGGAGGTGCCATCCACATTTGTTTATTAGGTTGCCTACCAAAGATTCATACTAGACCCAATAATTCATTCTTAATAGTGCTGTTGGAAACCCCACTGCCTACAATTATGTCAGGGTTTGCTGGAACTCAGCATGCAGATGATGGTTGCTAAGCCATTACTGAGGGATGGTAGTCCAGTGAGATTCTTAATTTACACTTCATAGTTTCAGATTTCAAGTCTTGCTTGCTTGCATGAATGTATTCACTCTTACCATTCTTTTGCAGAGAGGATGAAGGGCTAGGGGCTGGGTCAATAGCTCTTGCTTGATCTTCTCTTGTCATAGATTGGGTAGCAAGAGGTCTACAGCATTGATTACATGTACATATATTCATTATTTAAGGAACAATGAATTACAAAGTATTACCCCCATTTAATATTTGTCCAACTTTATTCTAATTTGATATAGATCACCGAATGAAAATTTTGATATAATTCACTGAAATGATCCAGACATAAGTATATAGTAAAGTTTGATTTTTTAACTGAAACAGGTACCTTTAATATAATGGAATTGAAACACAAATATATATTAAGAAGCTGGCCTGATATTTACTTACACATACGCATATATAATGTACTGTACAATATATATATATAGACAAACAAACATTTCTTACTCACACTGGGATCGAACCCCGGTCCTTCAAATGAAAGACTAGGGTCAGTTGGTAGCTCCCTAGCATTTCATTTCAGAGACCGGGGTTCGATCCCGATGTGAGTTTGAAATTTATTTCCGTAAGACATATGATCAAGTATTCATTAGAACTTCCATCTCATTCAAACTACTCCTCCAGCGTGAATGTGAAAGAAGTTCTAAACGAAGACAATGATACTTGTTCCACAGATATAAATTTCTGACTCACTTCCGGATCAAACCCCGGTCTCAAATGGAATGCTAGGACGTTACCGACTGACCGTAGTCTTTCCTTTGAAGGACCAGGGTTCTGATCCCAATATAAGAAATTTATTTCTGTGCAACACGTGCTCATGTATTTATTAGTTCTATAACACTGCTATATTATATATATATATATATATATATATATATATATATATATATATATATATATATAGAGAGAGAGAGGAGAGAGAGAGAGAGAGAGAGAGAGAGAGAGAGAGAGAGAGAGAGAGAGGGAGGAGGTTATGAATGGCTGAATAAGACATAGCAGATCTTTCTGAGAGAAATGAAGTACCCTTCAGGGGCTAAAACTGCAGGACATAAGATCAAGATGAAAATTTATAGTGCTTAAAGCGTTCACAGGTTGGTATGTCACTGTACACGAAGTTCCCAGGATTGATAATCGTTACTACATTAATTACTTGTGATTATGACCATCCATTCCATTTTGCAATAACTGGACACTGGCATAAACAAAAAAGACAGCCACTCATTGGGCAACAGCATCGCCCGTCTCCCAGCCCAAGTCAAGGGTCGCCTAACCAGAAAAGTTTGGAACTCATTGTATAATGTATTTTCTCTAGCAGATGTTTACGAGGTCATGAAGAAGTTATATGGGGTGGTGGGGGGGGGTAATTTGACTAAAACCAGGGACTTAAGGAGACCTGAACGTACTTGTGAGTGAATTTACAATCACACTAAAGAAGCCCTAAACTTACTTGTGAGTGAATTTACAGTCAGGCTAATGGAGACCCGAAGTTACTTGTCAGTGAATTTACTGTCAGACTAAAAAAGACTTGAACTTACTTGTGAGTGAATTACTGTCAGGCTAAAGCAAACCTGAAAGTATTTGAGAAACATCAGGGAGACTTACGAGAGAGCAAAACACCAGATGTAGAGGAGCATGATAGAAGGAGGATGAAGTAGCTTGACCTTTTCACAACAATGGGAGAATATTACATGGCGATGTTAGCTACGTTCCTGTTGGAAGAGTTCTGAGATGAGTGGAGATTTGTGGAAGATAAAGCAAAAATATGAAGCCCCTCTATGTCACACATGTTTGGACACACATATATATACACACAATCTCAAGCAATTTCAATAGAGAAAACTTAATGGTCAACAATGTTCAAGGAGCCAAGAGATTAGGAAAAAAAACTACAAACTATAATAATGCAATCAACGATTACAACAGAAATCATATAACTAAGAGAAGTTGATATTTCAGTTGAATTTGTAAAATTAAATCAAAGACAACGTTCATTAGATCACATGGAACAATCAATGAAAAGAAATTACCATTTTTACCCTGAGAACCTATTACTAAGATGGAATCCCCAACTCAATTAATTTTAATTTTTCAGTCCCTCTGCATGACTGAGGAGCAGCAAGTATCCGAACATGCTACAGAAACACACGGCAACCTCGGTATACTATCTTTTTTTTTTACTATCTGATAATAAATAACTAAGAGCTACAGTTAGGCTTAACATTATTTCTGCTGGACTTTGTCCCCACTGCGTCCATACACACCGTATTTAAGAGGGCCGGGAGGCCTCCTCAGCTGCACATCACAATGAAGGTGATAGTCTTGTGCGCTCTGGTGGCACTTGCTGCCTCAGGTAAGTCTCGCTTTGGTGGCACTTGCTGCCTCTGGTAAGTCTGAGATATGATTTTGCCCACTATAATTCTTTGTACACAAGATACTGACTGGATTTAGTTCGCAAAAGGCTCTCCAAGTTATGATCACGGTGACACAAACAACTCTTTGCCTTCTGGAGAACTATGCAAAGCTTAAAACTTCCAATTTCTGTCTCAGAAAGGTAACTTAGAGCTCAGCATCACATAATGAATACTGTTTGTGAAAATTGTAACTTATAATGATGTGATTAACTGAGTAACACCATTCCACACCACCTTTAGGGCTGATGCACGACTGTTTTTAATCTTTGCAATTTTCCCACAGATTGAAAATTGGTCCAAACTTTGTGGTCTATTGCAATTTCCTAACATTTCACCACTATCCAAAGAAACAGGCCTTCATTCCCTTGTAGTTTCTACCTAACCTTTATGATTACACTCCAGGTTTTCCTTCTATCTTTCTCCTACATAATGAAGATTGGTTATCTCCTGTACATCTGAACCAAGTTAGTCTCTCATCTTTAACTTTAGAACTCTGTACATTCGACGTCATTTCCATTTACTTTGAGTCCAAATTTGAATTCCTTCTTGCAGTTTCTACTCTTTACTCAGCCAAGATTTTCCAATACCTTTCTAGCAATTACAAATTTCTTTTCACTCGATGCTACTCTATTTATAAAGACAACCCTCCCACAAACAAACAAATGCAGTTAAAATGCTGTTATATTTTTTATAGGATAAAAGTAATTCCTCCAATGAAAAACGCTTCATGAAAGGCCAGAGAAAACACCTTTTTTGTAACTTCAGCATAAATTACCTGTGCATGCATTTCTCATCTTAAAATCATTTTCTTGCCGACTGGAATCTTCTGGTATTAAGACCTTTTGGCAACTTTTTTTTTGTGAAATAGCTGTACTATAGTAATTTGACCATCCATCGTAAAAAATAAAAAAGGAGGGTAATGAGACGAGAAAGAAACGTGACAAACAAGAAAGGTGAAGCTAATTTTCTATCTTTCACAGAAGTCCCACTGGCCAAGAGACAGCAGGATGTTAACCGCCTGCTGTGGAAAGTGTACGACCACCTGCAATTTGATGAACTGAAAGGATATGCCGCATCCTTTGACCCTGTAGGTGATGTGTCACAATATAAGGATGGAGGAGAATCTGCCAAACACTTAGTCCAAGAACTGAAGGACCACAGGCTCCTTCAGCAGCATCACTGGTTCTCCCTTTTCAACGAACGTCAGAGGGAGGAGGCTCTTATGCTCTTTGAAGTCCTCATGCAGTGCAAGACCTGGGAATGTGCTGTTCACAATGCTGCATACTGGCGTGAACACATGAATGAAGGAGAGTTTGTGTATGCCCTTTACACTGCTGTTATTCATTCTGATCTTGGACATGGCATTGTTCTTCCCCCACTCTATGAAGTTACTCCTCACATGTTCACAAACAGTGAAGTTATCCAAAAGGCTTACACTGCAAAGATGACCAACACACCAGGTACATTTGAGATGGAATTCACAGGTACAAAGAAAAATAAGGAACAACGTGTGGCCTACTTTGGAGAAGATATTGGAATGAATGTCCATCACGTTACTTGGCATATGGATTTCCCCTTCTGGTGGGAGGGACAAATATGGTGGTCACTTGGACCGCAAGGGAGAACTTTTCTTCTGGGTTCATCATCAGCTCACTGTTCGCTTTGATTCTGAGCGTCTTTCCAACTACTTGGATATGGTAGGTGAACTTCAGTGGGAGAAACCCATTATTGAAGGTTTTGCACCACACACTATCTACAAATATGGTGGTGAATTCCCTGCTCGTCCTGACCACGTCCACTTTGAAGATGTTGATGGTGTGGCTAGAGTAAGAGACATGATAATCATGGAAAGCCGTATCCGTGATGCCATAGCACATGGATATATTACTGACAAGGATGGAAAAGTTATTGACATCATGAATGATGAGGGTGTTGACAAACTTGGTGACATCATCGAATCTTCCATGTACAGTCCCAATGTCCAGTATTACGGAGCTCTTCACAACATGGCTCACATTATGCTTGGCCGTCAAGGTGATCCTCATGGAAAATACAACATGCCTCCAGGTGTTATGGAACACTTTGAAACAGCCACTCGTGATCCTACATTCTTCCGACTTCACAAATATATGGATAATATCTTCAAGGAACATAAGTACAGCCTTCCTCCTTACAAACATGAAGACCTAGACTTCCCTGGTGTATCTATTGAAAACCTTGGCATTGAGGGAGAACTCAAAACTTACTTTGAGGACTATGAATTTGACATTCGAAATGCTGTCGACTCTGCTGAAGGAATTGCCTACGTCGACTTAAAGGCCAATGTCCATCGTTTGAACCACCATGATTTTGCCTTCGTTGCCGATGTCAATAACAACAATGGAAAAGACGTTGTGGGTACTTTCCGCCTTTATCTTTGCCCTGAGAAGGACAACAATGGGGAACATTTCGATTTCAACAATGGTACCTGGCACTGCATTGAAATGGACAAATTCTGGAAGAAATGTAAGTTTCCCTTTTTGTTTGTAATCATTTTTTTATTATTATTTAGAGCATGCATATAATACTTTCTATTGACTTATAACATTCTGTAATGACAGATATTAATGGAACTTAAAACGTGGCTTTGAAACTTATTTTCTATTAATATCAAATACTATTTCACTTACAGTGACCCCAGGAAGCAATCATGTAGTAAGAAAGTCTGGCGACTCTTCTGTCACTGTACCTGACGTACCAAGCTTCCAGTCTCTCATGGATGCAGCTGACAGTGGCAGCTTTAGCATGCCCGAATATGAGAGGTCTTGCGGCATCCCCAACAGAATGCTTCTGCCCAAGGGCAAAAGGAACGGCATGGATTTTGCTCTCGTTCTGGCAGTCACTGATGGAAGCTATGACCTAACTCACCCTGAAGTGGAATCTGAGCATGGAGGTACTCATGCTCATTGTGGAGCTCATGGAGAAATCTACCCTGACAAGCGTCCTATGGGATATCCACTGGATCGTCGTGTCCCAGACAGACGAGTCTTTGATGAAACCACAAACTTTAAGCTCACCCATGTGAAGGTCTTCCATGATGAACACCATCATAAATGATTATGAAACATTAATGAGACTGACCTTTACCTCATTTATATTCATATTCATTTGTGGAAATCTTCGTTTTAGAATACTGTTCCAATTATTAGCAGACCACATTGATATAAATTGTTATGTGAAATAAACATTTCTGCAATCTTTTTTTCTTTTGGCATTCTTAAAATTTGTCTACCTATATCATTTAAGGTGAAACATACCTTACAAGATTATTTTCATTTGATAGCCATCCTAACAGGAAAACAACTGTTTGATATCCAATAATAAGACATGTTTGTAATGTCATACACTAATACACCAAACTAAGCTATATAAGCTTACCTCTTTTCCATGGTACAAAAACCAGATGGACATGCATCTTTCTGTCTTTTGAAAAAAAGTATATCTTAGTTTAACCAGACCACTGAGCTGATTAATAACTCTCCTAGGGCTGGCTCGAAGGATTAGATTTTTAACTATGTGGCTAGGAACCAACTGCTTACTTAGCAACGGGACCTACAGCTCATTGTGGGATCTGCACCACATTATATTGAGAAATGAATTTCTAATCATCAGAAACAAATTCATCTGTTTTCACACTGACGACGGCGGGAGGTGAACTTGGGCTACCAGATTGGTAGTCGAGTATGCAACCCACCCGTCCAGTGAGGAACTTTCCGTCTTTTGAACCATGTTCCTTGGATATTCATCCTTTTCATTGCAAAAAGCTTAATCCAGTATCTTTCCGTATGTCCAAATGCTTTAAATTCTACAAATCATCCGCCATTCAACCTTTTTTTTGGCTTCACCTATTCTTTGACTCACTATTGTTATTCCACCACCTCTTGTTACACTTACTATCAGCTACTGTGACAGATCAAAGACATACATTTTTTTCATTATCCATACCAATATTCACTGCATATTCTACCCGGATTTCACTTACCCTTATAACCTTACTCTTGATCACATCCACTTTCAAATTAAAAGCATTTCACTTGCCTAAAACAAACTTTAGAAAAATCCAATGCCACATACAGCTTTACTTCATTACTGTCAATCCGCTAACATGATTGTTTCGAAATACTCGCTCGATCCATACACCCTCTTCCTAAATTCTTACTACTTTTTTGTAAATTCCAACATCATCTATCCTACTTCTTCCATCAATATCCCAGTAACAGGTGTCCTGGGTCATCTGTCTATCTATCCTTTCTATATGCTACTCTTCTTCCCTGCTTATCAAACTCACTCGCACTAAATACATTTGAAGTTACATTTCAACCATTCCTTTCCAAATAAAATTTCTACACATCCAAAAAGTTTACTATATTCAAAAAGTAATCACAAAGGCATTCATCTTTGCTTTTGATTTCTGCTAACTCATAATTTATCAGAACATTTACATTGCTACCTTCTCTTCCCTTAGAAAACTCAAGGATTCTTTTGAAACAAGGTATTTCCAACTATCAAGTCCAATTCCAGGAACTCTCTCTCCTTTATCCTACCCTCTATTAACATGGTACCAACAACATCATATCATTCTTTGGTGCCTAATTTTGCTGTGAAATCAGCCTCCACAACAAACTTGTCTCATTGTCCTAACCCAGCCAGGGACGTGACACTTCTCTTCCACTGTCAGCCTTTCCCAGTCCTAGTCTACATATGCTCAATGTCGCAAATATTTCTCCTACTTCAACTTACCAACACCATCCCAATATTAACAAATATGTACACCAACCCATTCCATTGGTGACACTAACTAGATCTACATTTCTAAGTCACCCCAGGTTCTATTTGTCTTGTTCATTCTAGTACTGCACTTTTACTTATATCTCCCCGTCAGCACATCAGTCATCATACATTTTTTCTCTCAGTAAAACATCCAAACACACATCCCCAAAACTGTGCTCTAGTTTCCCTCCGAATTATTGCAAAAATATTCACAGTATGAAGCTGCAAACCTCATAACCAGAATGCACGTTGAAACCTAAGGTCAAGTGGGGGTTGTGACTCGTCTTTTTACTGTCTTCTATATTATTTTAGGATCTCGTTGCAAAATGTCCTCCATCGCGGCAGCAATCATAATATTTGTCTGTGAATGATTAATTGAAATTATTTGGAGTTTAGTGTAACAAAGGTCTGGTGTAAAACTTTGGTGGTGATTTTTGGTACATTACACTGAGGTCCAATTTTTTTTCTTCATTTCTGCATATACTAGATATATAAAGTTATAGAATATCAAAACCTTTTTTGGGGAGCTATAAAATAAAAGAAATTATATCAAGTTATACTGTCAACAAATAGGGCTTAAGTGGACTTAAGCAAAGGGGGTATGGAACCATATTGGTTCCATACCCCAATCACTGAAGGTCTGGAGTCATAAAAAGGTTAAGAGCCCCTGATTTAAAAGGTTGAGAACCCCTGATTTAAAAGGTTAAAAACACCTGATTTAAAAGGTTAAGAACCCCTGATCTAACCAGCTAAGAATCCCTGATTTAAAAGATTAAGAACCCCTGATTTAACCAGTTAAGGATCCCTGATTTAACCGGTTAAGAACCCCCCCCCCCTGATTTAAAAGGTTAAGACCCTTTGATTTAACCGGTTGACTAGAGCTTGTTTGGATGAGGGAAGCCATGGCCGAGAAGACTAATTGCTTATCGTAAAAGTGCCATGGTGGCCTTGCAAGAATTATAAGTGATAATTATAATCACTATACAACAATGGAAGGTGCATGATAGTATTTAGATACAAAAAGTGAAAACAGATGACAGAAGCCTTTATAAAGGGAAGAATAGCAGGGGGTTTAGACAAGAAAGAGGGAGTGTGGATCCAATCTTTGGTGGATCAAATTTTTGTCATGAAACTGTCATGTTAGAAGCTTGAAACTTGAGGACAAAAGATGTACGTAGCATATATGGAGCTAGTCAATGCTAATCGCAAAACTGATAGTGAGGCACTGTGTAGCACTGAGAATGTAAGTTATAGAAAATAGGTTACTGAGAGGGATTTAATGGTTAAGGTTTTTACAAGAGAAATAAGTGTGTGTTAGAATATGTGGGCAGCAGAGTGTCTGGTTTGAATCAAAATGGCTTAAAACAAGAGTGTCTCTTGACACTGTGGTTTTTCAGTATTTCTATAGACAGGAAGGAAATCAAATGTAGAGACAAATCAAGTGTGGAACACCTGAAGTTTCCAAATGATATCATGCTACCTAAGGGTAGTGAAAAGAAACAGCAAAAAAACGAGTTTAAACTTTTTGCCAGAGGAAGAAGTTTTGAATTTACATGAGTAAAGTTAAAGTAAAAAAAAATGTGAAGCATTTGAGATAACCTGTTTACGTAGTCTATACAGCATAAGCTGAATTGAGAGGTTGAGAAACAGAGAGGTACGAGTAAGAAGAGGAAAGAGGTCTAGCACGTGTGACAGGATGGACGCACAATTTCACAACTGTTTCCTCATGAGGGAAGAGAGGCTATCAATCCCCTTCCCCAGTCAAAAATGTCCACATTTGCAAATAATCACTTAACCTGACTCATTGTGACAGGCAATGTAATATTTAAAATTCAAACAACGGTGATTTGCGTACATTGTTATAATTATGTAGTATATATGTTTGTTGGAGTCATGCTCCAAAAGTCAAAAAGAATACTACTTCCAAGTATATCTTTATCACAACTAAAACAACAGGTTTTATCGTGATGCAAAAAAAACAAAAAGAAGCAAGATCTGATATATATTTTATTGCACGACATGAAAATCTTTATAAGTTGGAAAATTTCAGATAGTAGTTACTATAAATAACATACAACGATTTCAAAGCACAAATGGTGGTGCTCTAAATGGAAGATTTCCATGAATGAATAAAAAATACATGATAACTATATCAGTCCTCATGATGCTTCATAATCATTTATGATGGTGTTCATCATGGAAGACTTTCACGTGGGTAAGCTTAAAGTTTGTGGTTTCATCAAAGACTCGTCTGTCTGGGATACGACGATCCAGAGGATATCCCATAGGACGCTTGTCAGGGTAGATTTCTCCATGAGCTCCACAATGAGCATGAGTACCTCCATGCTCAGATTCCACTTCAGGGTGAGTTAGGTCATAGCTTCCATCAGTGACTGCCAGAACGAGAGCAAAATCCATGCCGTTCCTTTTGCCCTTGGGCAGAAGCATTCTGTTGGGGATGCCGCAAGACCTCTCATATTCGGGCATGCTAAAGCTGCCACTGTCAGCTGCATCCATGAGAGACTGGAAGCTTGGTACATCAGGAACAGTAACAGAAGAGTCGACAGACTTTCTTACAACATGATTGCTTCCTGGGGTCACTGGAAATGAAATAATATACGATATTAATAGGAAACACATTTGAAAGCCACGTTTTAAGTTCCATTAATATCTGCCATTAAAAAGTGTTATAACTCAATAGAAAGCATTGACATACAAGCTAAAAATAATAATAAAAAAATGATTACAAACAAAAAGGGAAACTTACATTTCTTCCAGAATTTGTCCATTTCAATGCAGTGCCAGGTACCATTGTTGAAATCGAAATGATCCCCATTGTTGTCCTTCTCAGGGCAAAGATAAAGGCGGAAAGTACCCACAACGTCGTTTCCATTGTTGTTATTGACATCGGCAACAAAGGAGAAGTCATGGTGGTTCAAACGATGGACATTGGCCTTCAAGTCGACGTAGGCAATTCCTTCAGCAGAGTCGACAGCATTTCGAATGTCAAATTCATAGTCCTCAAAGTAAGTTTTGAGTTCTCCCTCAATGCCAAGGCTTTCAATAGATACACCAGGGAAGTCTAGGTCTTCATGTTTGTAAGGAGGAAGGCTGTACTTGTGTTCCTTGAAAATGTTATCCATATATTTGTGAAGTCTGAAGAATGTAGGATCACGAGTGGCTGTTTCAAAGTGTTCCATAACACCTGGAGGCATGTTGTATTTTCCATGAGGATCACCTTGACGGCCAAGCACAATGTGAGCCATGTTGTGAAGAGCTCCATAATACTGGACATTGGGACTGTACATGGAAGATTCGATGATGTCACCAAGTTTGTCAACACCCTCATCATTCATGATGTCAATAACTTTTCCATCCTTATCAGTAATATATCCATGTGCTATGGCATCACGGATACGGCTTTCCATGATTATCATGTCTCTTACTCTAGCCACACCGTCAACATCTTCAAAGTGGGCGTAGTCAGGACGAGCGGGGAATTCACCACCATATTTGTAGATAGTGTGTGGTGCAAAACCTTCAATAATGGGTTTCTCCCACTGAAGTTCACCTACCATATCCAAGTAGTTGGAAAGACGCTCAGAATCAAAGCGAACAGTGAGCTGATGATGAACCCAGAAGAAAAGTTCTCCCTTGCGGTCCAAGTGACCACCATATTTGTCCTCCCACCAGAAGGGGAAATCCATATGCCAAGTAACGTGATGGACATTCATTCCAATATCTTCTCCAAAGTAGGCAACACGTTGTTCCTTATTTTTCTTTGTACCTGTGAATTCCATCTCAAATGTACCTGGTGTGTTGGTCATCTTTGCAGTGTAAGCCTTTTGGATAACTTCACTGTTTGTGAACATGTGAGGAGTAACTTCATAGAGTGGGGGAAGAACAATGCCATGTCCAAGATCAGAATGAATAACAGCAGTGTAAAGGGCATACACAAACTCTCCTTCATTCATGTGTTCACGCCAGTATGCAGCATTGTGAACAGCACATTCCCAGGTCTTGCACTGCATGAAGACTTCAAAGAGCATAAGAGCCTCCTCCCTCTGACGTTCATTGAAAAGGGAGAACCAGTGATGCTGCTGAAGGAGCCTGTGGTCCTTCAGTTCTTGGACTAAGTGTTTGGCAGATTCTCCTCCATCCTTATATTGTGACACATCACCTACAGGGTCAAAGGATGCGGCATATCCTTTCAGTTCATCAAATTGCAGGTGGTCGTACACTTTCCACAGCAGGCGGTTAACATCCTGCTGTCTCTTGGCCAGTGGAACCTCTTTATGGAAGAAAAATGATAAAAATTAATTATTCGTAGTTTTAATGTTCTTTCATAGGTCTCTAAGCATTTTGTGTTGATAATGAACTAATAGGGAGGTAATCTATAAACATCTCTAAATTCTAAATTTAATAAAGGGTGAAGGACTACCTGGTTCTCTCAATCCTTTTCTTTTGGAACGCCACAAAATCCAATGAACATTTCAGCCTACTTTGGGTACTGTACTTGTAGGAGTAATGAATCAACCTTTAATTTTCAAAATCCTGATTTACTGGGGTTGTAATACTGGTCAGCCTATTCTGTAATGCTTCACTGAAGCTATTTATTTCAAAATGTTGGTTTCACTGTTATTATTACATACAAAAGAGAAGGAAAATTAATACAGAATAAGGCAAAATCACACGGACTTACAGTACAGCAAACTTTTATAGAACAGAATGTTCATGTGAAAAAAAAACAGGAAAAAAGTATGAAAAATATCAGAAAATCCAGGTGGACAGTTTAAAAAATGTAATACTGGAAATGAAGTTCCTGTCAAAAATGGAAGACTCTGGTTCATATCTTTCTAAGGTAGTATCAGAGGTCCCCTTAATCTGATTTATTTCAATACTAAAGCCAGGGTGACCAATTAAAAAATTTACAGTAAGAACAATTACAGTCATCAGGTAGTGGGTACTATGCAGCAACATTCCGCTTAACAATAATATGTGCCAACTCTCTGGAAATCGAGTAGCAAGAACGGTTGGTTTAGATTATCCCTTTCTTGCCCCATCATGTGCATTTGCCCAAGGTTGCAAATCAGTGGAGTAAAGTGTTAAAGGGAAAGAAGACACATGGTGTGGACCTATAAACTCAGCATAACCAATCTAAGACATTGTAACACACAATAGGTTGTAGAAGAGGGCACTAAAGACCCTGACAAAAGTTCCCTAATGATTAAATGACTTGTGGATAACTGCCCAGGCCTGACAGCTTCAAGCAAAGGGATAAACCTCCAAATGGTACATAACTGGAAGCCCTTCCTTACAGGTTCTCCTGGAGAAATTAATAGTTCCCTGTGAATCTTCACTAATATAATAGTTTTTACTATTACTATGACTGGGTCCCCTTTTCAGGGATCGCTCTTCAATTCTATGCCAAAGAACTTGACAACAGAACAGGCTGCACTTACCTGCAGCAGCAAGTGCCACCACAACGCACAAGACGAACACCTTCATTGTGATGTGCCAGAAGTCGTGGTGTCTCTTCCTTATATACAGGCTTTCTTACGTGTAAGGTGAGGCAAAGTCCAAGAGAAGAGGTATGGTCCTATTGTTCATTATATGTGTATGATTATCAGATAAAAATATGATAGCGCGTGCAGATAATTGTTCCTTGAGGAGCAATTGGAAAGGACCTGTCAAAGTGCTACTCTTGGTGAAAGTTGAGATGGGAACTATACGCCGTGATAAAAAATAAGTATAAGATAATAAGAATATGAGAATAAAGCCGATATGAAGAGTGATTCACACAATTTGAATGATTATTCAAGATACATAAGTGGCCTTAGAATTAGGTTGCAACAAGGTGCAAATTTTCATAACACTGTCTGCAGACAAAAAAAATGAATTTTTCAATATATTATTTACAAGGAAAGGAGAAGACCTAAGACCAGGTGGAGAGATTGCATTAGAGATGATATGAGGGAGAAGGGAGTACGGGAGGAAATGACACAGGACAGAGGTAGATGGAAGAGACTCATTGAAAATGGCGACCCTGAATAGGGATAAAGCTGGGAAGAAGAAGAAGAAGGATTCTTTACAGGGTAATATAGGGTAACTAGTTTTTGTGACCTATGTTACTGTTTCCTTTGTGAGCTGAACTGTTACCAAAAGTTGCACTTTTGCCTATTTTCCCACTGTTGTGGGTGTGCACAAATACAGGTACCAGCAGGTCATCTATCTATTGCAAAATAAATTCAATTATAGAGAGTTTAATTATTAAAGAAATGTACAACCTCTGACAAATATAGTAAAGACTATGCAGTTTCTTTAGCTGGTGTGCTGAACTTTAATAATGAGAAAACCTTAATGTATTTTTATTATAATATGATTCCACTTCATTCTTTTTAAAGGACTCATTCACATATGTAGTTCAGTGCTGAAATCAGAGAGTAATTCACACAAAAACATTCTGAAGGAATAGGTTCTGTGAAAAAAAAAGAAAAAAGAGAAATCAATCATACAGTAATTAATCTTCGTAACCATTGTTATTGCAATGTATCATGTTGTCAAATGAACTTTGCATGGGCTTATCACTATAGCTGGTTCACTTAGGGTAGATTCTTGAGTGAACCCTATGCCAACGACACGTTTGTTTGGCGGCCGCTGATTGGCTGGGAGCTGCCTGGTTCCCAGTACCAGCTAATCAGCAGCCACCAATCAAACGTCTCGTAGGGCTCATTCACGAATCTACCTTAAGTGAACCAGCTATAGTAACTTTAGATCATATTTGTAAGACATAATCAATATATTATGTACTCCCTTGCTTGCAGTCCCCCCCAAAACGTTGCTTTCAAGGACAAACGATAGCTCAAGGCAACTAAAAATAAATGTTGACAATCATTCATTGCATTTTTTAACGACGAATGCAACCCACACCACCTCACACTTTCACTACAATACTTTGACTCTTGTTGAGCACCAGGGCAAGTATCTAAAGGCACAGGAACTCTTCTCCAGCCACATCACAATGAAGATGGTAGTCTTGAGGAGCAAGACAAAATTCTTTTGAACCACTTTCCTGCTTGCAAGATTCTCTACATAACACTTCACTGCTCTTACATAGCTACTTAACCAATAGGCTTTAGTATACGTCTCTACATCTCTTCCCCAGTTAGTCTCCTAAGATACTGGTAATATCTGGTAACATATATATGTATGTACATATATCTATATATACAGGCAGTCCTCAGTTATTGATGGACTCGGTTATTGGCGATCCAGTTTTATGGCACTCATCTAGCACCATAAAATCGGCAATTTATGGCGCCATAACAGGGCCGAGTTTCATTTATTTGCACCATAATGTGTCTTATGGCGGGCCATAAGGCCTTATGGCGTCATAACATACCTAACAGAGGCGCCATAATGGTGCTTATGGCACCGATAACCAGTTAAAAGCACCATAAGCACCATTATAGCGCCATAAGTCACCAAGTTTTGGTTAGTGACGGTTTTTGCTTATTAGCACCCCCTTGGGAACGAAACCTCTGTCAAGAACTGGGAGCTGCCTGTACATACATAAATATATGATATATATGTAAATAAAATATATATATATATATATATATAATACGTAGTTATATATATATACAAAATAATACCTCAACCTTACGTGTGGTTAGGTTCCAGAATCAATCGTGTAAGGTGAAGATTCGCATAAGTTTGGTAAGGTCACTAAAAATGCTAATATATGTTTATTTCTAGAGTTGAAACGTTAAATAGGACCCTAATCATGCTCCCAAAATATAAAGATAAATTTGAAAGGAAATTAAAGTGACTGTAATTTCATTTAAAAGTTAGCTTAATACATAATGCTTAAAAAATAAATAAGTGCTTGAAGTAACAATAGAGTGTTACATTATTGTGATGGGTACTATTTATATTTCCCACACAAGCTCATTTACAGTAAGTAAGTCTGTACAGTGGCGCTCAAATCTCATGCGACGTTATTTCTTTTTGTATCGTCCAGATTCTCAGACTCGACGTGACGTTGCCAAGTAGTGCTAATTTTTTTTTTTTTAATGTCATACATGTCCAAAAGTTTGTGAATTCACAAATTTACAGCTAGCCCTATTTTCCTTATGGTTAAATAGACATGATCCCTTTTATGTATTGGTATAATTCGTAATCTGTGTAATTTGAACTGATTTTTTTTACGCTGCTCATTTCAAAGTGCGGTGTGATAAGGTTAGCGATGCCAGCAATGAAAGCACACTTAACATGCTCCTCGGACTGGTCAACATAACAACGTCTGCAGCATTACGACAGTAGACCTAATAAGCTCAACCAATAGTCATAACAACATTTTCAAAATAGAAATATGAATTAAAACAAGTTTTCTTTGAATGTTAAAGTTTTCGGCTGCGTTTAAGCTGCTTGTATGTTGCAAAATGTTTTATAGGCCTAAAAAAATAATCTAAGCCTTCTGAGATGTAATCTGTTTCTGATGAATTTATTTGTAGAGCTTACCTGTTCTTTGAGGAATAAGAATTACAACCAGTTTTCTTTGAATGTTGAAGTTTCAGGCTGTGTTTAAGCTGCCTGTATGTTGCAAAATGTTTTATAGGCCTAAAAAAATAATCTAAGCCTTCTGAGATGTAATGTTTCTGATGAATTTATTTGTAGAGATTGCCTGCTCTTTGAGGAATACAATAGGTATAGGAATTACAACCAGTTTTCTTTGAATGTTGAAGTTTCAGGCTGTGTTTAAGCTACCTGTATGTTGCAAAATGATTTATAGGCCTAAAAAAATAATCTAAGCTTTCTGAGATGTAATCTGTTACTAATGTTTTTATTTGTAGAGATTACCTGTTCTTCGAATAGATGATGATTTTGGTTATATGGAGAAGATGGCTATTAATCGAAATATCATAAGTATTAATATCTCGGTGTATGGAACGCTTGATTTTAAACTGGTTTAAAATATTATTTTCTTAGAAGTCCTTCTGCTCGCTTTTGGTGTATAATTTATTCTTTCATAAGCTAACTTGAAGTGAAAGAATGGGTAGATAACGTCATTTGCTTTCTGGCCAGAAATTGTTAATATAGAGATGTGAATATTAAGTGTAAAGTAAAGAAATCTAACACCTAGGCCTAGGAATGATATCTTGGCTTTGGCAAATAGATGAATATTTGTTAGTATGCCATCATTTTTTAAATATTTAAGAAAGAAATAATTATGTGTGGAAATCCAAATATTCCTCTAAGACATAAAGTAAATGTTTTCAAGATAATTTCATGGTCGCTACTCATTGTAGACCTACTTATGTTATACCAGGTGGTTGTTGTTGCACCGACACTAATGATACGTCACACATGTCCCCTCAGACGTTGGTATCGGTGGGCGCATTCTACTTTTGTATATACATATTTAATTTTTGTCAGCATTGAGGTGGAAAAGCAATCAAATAGGACTATTTCAAATTTTATGCTTGCTTTGGTTACTAATGTTATGACAATTTTTTTCGCTTTTTTTTATTTAACATTTGAACCGAGGTTTGATGACGTCTTCGTTTTGGTCAAATGATTCAGCGATGAGTGAACGAAAGTTTTGAAAATGTTCTGTAAGAGTTTTTCTGAAATTTGGTTACACGTGACATTTCTTACATTTTAGAAATATGACAGATTTCACTCTTATGAAACATATTATGGCCTTATTGTATGCGATACTCGCGTTTTCGCATTGAAATAATAGATAAATATGGAGCATGCTTGGTTGCCAGTAAGTGAATTTTGAACGAAATCCTATGGAATCATGTCGCATGAGGTTTGAGCATCACTGTACATATACTAATGCTACCCCTAATTCTTGAGATGCCATTTTCTTTTGCACTCACAGACTAAAAGACGTTTTCTTTGTGTTGTGAAGTAAACATAAAGTCACAGTTATCATGAAGGTACAATTCAAAAATGTATAGAAAACATGTCCATAATGTTTGTATAGGGTACAGGTAAAATTCAATCAGCTTAAAATTATGTACTGTGCAGGTAAAGCCGTACAAAGAATTACCAAGTAAGTGGCAAATACTACCTTTTTATCATATTTATATACAAAAATATAGATAATGCAAATTTTCCATAACGAAAACTTAAAAATTACTTAAAAAATTCAACAGGCACTTTCTGCAGGGGTATCATCCTTGTAAAGTGTACTAGTAACCTTGTGAATGGGTATCACATCTTGCTAAAGTACACTGACTGTATGTGCTGTATCATATTTATGCATGTACAAAAATAAAAACACATTTTTTCATACAGATTTTACACATAAAAGTATGAAAACTAATAAATTACTTCAAAAATTAGACATGAACACTTCTGCGGGGTTTCTCGAGGGTTTCGCACATGTCGAGTGTCTGTGATCATATCACGTATACCAGTTAGGTTCCAATGTTTGTTTGTTTGTATGGTGTTTTTACGTTGCATGGAACCAGTGGCTATTCAGCAACAGGAGCAACGGATTTACGTGACTTCCGAACCACGTCAAGAGTGAACTTCTATTACGAGAAATACACATCTCTCACTCCTCAATGGAATGCCCAGGAATCGAACTCGCGGCCACCGAGGTGGCACGTCAACACCATACCGACCACGCCACCGAGGCGCATTAGGTTCCAATGTAAAGTTTGTGTGTCTATGAATTCGCTCAACTCGAAGCGAGTAAGATCGGGGTTTTACTGTATGTATGTATGTATGTATGTATGTATGTATGTATGTATGTATGTATGTATGTATGCATGTATGTAGTATGTATGCATGTATGTATATTATATATATTATAATATATATATATATATATATATAGATATATATATATATATATAATATATATATATATATATATATATATTTATAATATCAGAGTGGCTTAGTCAAATACAAGTAGAATGGTGATTTCTTTCTGATCTCCCTTCAATTACATCTCTTTAAAGACTTATGACAATTTCCTCAAATACTCCATCTTCGTAATAAGTGACCTTGAAGTTTTTAAATCTTATTTGTAACTGATTTCAAATACTGAAATGACAAAAACAGAGCGATTAATTGATCAAAAACCATGCACAGTCTGCACAGGAGGAGATGGAATACAAAGATGGCTTTCACCTGTGCCCACAAGAATATAAGACCTCCTATCTGACAGAAAAGGCTCACCTATCTAGCTATATACTGACTTTGGAACACCTTACTAACTCCTTCAAATATTAGAAACTATGATATCTATTATGGGTTCTCTTGTGTTGGAATTTAGTGAAAGACTAAAAAGTGTAAATCAAACAGTGGGCAGATTGAAAACAATTAAGAAGTCAAATAGACTGAAATTGTATATGATGGTAAGGTTACACTTAAGTGAAGTACCATCTATATTGCTATACAGACATGAATCATGACATGACAAAGGCACTGTATCTAGGAGAGTTCGTTGATTTGAAAATAAAGCTTCAAGAAGAATATTAGGAGTCCAGTATCAGGAATACACGAGAAATGGTACCACAAAGGAAATTATGCAGTTCCACATGTACATGTGATAGTGATGACAAGGAGATGGAACTCAATGGGACAAGTCCTCTGCACAATCCTAGGGAGAACAGCAGAATGGTATGCAACAGTGTCAGCAGGGATCAGTGGCATTGGAAGATCCAGACCTCCTTGAATAAGAACTATGGGAAGGGGGAGGGGCTGGAGATGAGCGGAGATTAAAGGAATATGAAGCACAGGAAAGACATGAGTGGTGGATGTTGGTTGAGGGCCTTTGGAACCAGCACATTACTAGCTGTACTAGCCAGTGGTCAAAGTATTTCCAAAATGACATTCAGTGCATACATAATTTTTCCCAGACGCCTACACCGTTATTTATTTATTTTCCAGCCTTGGTATGTTTATGACTCCATAACACTAAACATACTTTAAGTTAAGTACATGCTAGTCTGCTTAATAGTCACTTAAGAATCTCGGTAAAAAAAAAGCAAAGTTTCTGAGCTTGGTTTCAAATGAAGCCTACATGGTCAATCAACTCTACAGGGGTTTCAAAAGGAAAAAGTTGGTCATGCAAGATCTTTATTGTTATTAGTACGAGCCATTTTCCCCTAATTAAATTAAGAGGCTCCGATGCCCAAACACAAAACTTTATATTATGTTCTTCACAGATGAAAATTTAGTGTTGTTATTACCTTGAAATCATTGCTATTTTCATATCTTAATGGTGGGTATCATCATGGTATACTTTAACATGAACAAGCTTGATGTTGGTAGTTTCATCAAAGACTCGTCTGTCTGGGATTTGACGATCGATAGGGAATCCCATCGGGCGCTTGTCTGGATACGTTTCTCCGTGGGCTCCACAGTGGGCATGAGTGCCTCCATGCTCAGATTCAACATCTGAGTGTGTTAGGTCATAGCTTCCATCAGTGACCGCCAGGATGAGAGAAAAGTCCATGCCATTCTTCTTACCCTTGGGAAGAAGCATTCTGCTGGGAATTCCGCAAGCCCTTTCGAATTCAGGCATGCTGAAACTGCCACTGTCAGCTGCATCCATGAGAGACTGGAAGCTGGGCACATCAGGAACAGTGACAGAAGAGTCCCTTGATTTTCTTACAACATGATTTCCTCCAGGAGACACTGTAATGGAAAAGACAGAATGAGTTTGAGAAAGCTGTGTTAGGCAATACTGATGTAGATTTAACAGCATTTAAGTTACAGCAAAATCCCAAAATCTGTAAGAACCATACTTACATTTCTTCCAGAATTTGTCCATTTCAATGCAGTGCCAGCTGCCATTTGTGTAATCAAACTCCTCTCCATTGTTGTCATATTCAGGGCAAAGGTACAGGCGGAAAGTACCAACAACTTCTTTTCCATTGTTATTGTTGACATCGGCAACAAAGGAGAAGTCGTTGTGGTTGAGACGATGAACATTGGCTTTCAACTCAACTGTGGGAATGCCTTCAGCAGAATCTACAGCATTTCGAAGATCAAATTCATAGTCCTCAAAATAGGTTTTAAGTTCTCCGTCAATGCTAAGGCTATCAATGTTGACACCTGGGAAGTCTAGGTCGTCATGAGTGTATGGAGGAAGACTATATTTATGTTCCTTGAAAATGTTATCCATATATTTGTGAAGTCTGAAGAATGTAGGATCACGAGTGGCTGTTTCAAAGTGTTCCATAACACCTGGAGGCATGTTGTATTTTCCATGAGGATCACCTTGACGGCCAAGCATAATGTGGGCCATGTTGTGGAGTGCGCCATAATATTGAACATTGGGACTGTACATAGATGATTCAATAATGTCACCAAGTTTGTCAATCCCTTCGTCATTCATGAGGTCAATGATCTTTCCATCCTTGTCAGTGATATATCCATGGCTAATTGCATCATGAATGCGACTTTCCATGATAATCATGTCACGAACTCTTGCAACTCCATCAACATCTTCAAAATGAATGTGGTCAGGTCGGGCAGGGAATTCACCTCCATATTTGTAGATGGTGTGTGGGGCAAATCCTTCTTCAACTGGTTTCTCCCACTGGAGTTCATCCACCATATCCAAATAGTTGGAAAGACGCTCAGAATCAAAGCGAACAGTGAGCTGATGATGAACCCAGAAGAAGAGTTCTCCCTTGCGGTCCAAGTGATGTCCGTACTTGTCTTCCCACCAGAAGGGGAAATCCATGTGCCATGTGACGTGGTGCACATTCATTCCAATGTCTTCTCCAAAGTAGGCCACACGTTGTTCCTTATTCTTCTTTGTACCTGTGAATTCCATCTCAAATTTACCTGGAGTGTTGGTCATCTTAGCAGTGTAAGCTTTTTGGATAACTTCGCTGTTTGTGAACATGTGAGGGGTGACCTCGTAGAGTGGGGGGAGAACAATGCCATGTCCAAGATCAGAGTGAATGACAGCAGTGTACAGTGCATACACAAACTCTCCTTCATTCATGTGTTCACGCCAGTATGCAGCATTCTTAACAGCGCAGTCCCACTCCTTGCATTGCATGAAGACTTCAAAGAGCATCAGAGCTTCTTCCCTCTGGCGTTCATTGAAGAGTGAGAACCAGTGATGCTGTTCAAGGAGTCTGTGATCTTTCTCTTCCTGGACCAAGTGCCTGGCTGCTTCGCCACCGTCCTTGTATTGGGACACATCACCCACAGGGTTGAAAGAGGCTGCGTATCCTTTCAGGTCATCAAAGTGGTGGTGGTCATAGACATTCCACAACAGGTGGTTAACATCCTGTTGTCTCTTGGCCAATGGTACATCTGCGTAGAAGAAAAACCTTGTGAAAATCTCTATTAAGGCGAGTCACTGTTTTTCGCACAGTTTGAACCAAATATGCAAATTTTTTATCTAGCAAGAAAATGTAATTGAGGACGCACATTTCCGTGGCACCATAAGACTTCTATACACTAATAAGTGTTCTACCCAAATGATTTCACGTTATAACTCGGACACCATATTACTGCTCCAGTAATGAATAATTTTAGGCAGAGGATCATTATTGTTCTGTCTCATTTCATGTTCAGTAACTTCCATTGCATAGAGGACTGAACGTGTTTAGACAATTTATTCCAATCAAATCCTTGAAGGAAAACTGTAATTTTGGTGTGTGTTCCAAGACATAAATCCTTAATCCTTAGGAATCTCTTAGTGCTTTGAAATAACTAATGTAATTGAGGATGACTATTTTTCTGTCACTGTCAAAATATTATTCTTGAATAAAGATATCTACTGTGGTTTGGCTAGGAGATTTATTTGTGAAAGTTTGGCTGTGATTGGCTGTGTAAGAGATCTCTACCCATTTTGAAATTTGACAGACAGTGATGTTTAGATTCTGGTCCTTCGTTTTGAAGAGGTGCCGAAGGCCTTTTTATTATGAAAAGTATGATTATTATGGCAACAAACTGTTTTGTAAACTTTTCTGCATAGCTTAAAATTAGGTCAGGAAACTATGGCATTAGAGGCAAAAGGCAGACTGTTGGAATAAACTGTGCAAAGCTAGTCCTACTGAGTGTGGTGGATCGTACATTCTAAAATAAACTGCGTAAAGCTAGTACTATGTGGTGGATCACAGTCTTGAATAAACTGCATAAAGCTAGTACTATGTGGTGGATCACAGTCTAGAATAAACTGCATAAAGCTAGTACTATGTGGTAGATCGTACAGTCTATGAGGATATGAACGCAAGGGATGATCAGAAATATAAAAACGTTTATTGTGTAAGAAATTTAAGTGAACTCGTGTTTCTTTCGACATTAGAGAGGTTTAAAAAAATCGGGAAAATTCACAATATGGTAGCACAAAAGAAAAAATACTACCCGAGATTAGACAGGTAAAAAAAAAATGAATAAGAAAAAAAATTTGGAAAGTTACTTAATATGTCAACTTTGAGCACAACCGAAGAAGTAAGAGACAAACATTTCGCAAAAAGCAAAGTTTTTTGTCTTTAAACTTGAATTGTGAAGAGTGGCATCCATAGCAGAAGCAGCTGCCAGAATGTCGGTTATTACTGGGGTACTCTATGTCATTCTTCGGAAACGGAACCGTTGAGTGAATTAACAACTACATAAATAGGTCTACAGTCGGGAGGCGAAAATGAGACAAATGCAGTAGTGTATCATATATACATAAGCAGCTTTTCGTGAAATATCTAAGAAATGGTTCAAAAAGAGGTTAGACTGATATACTCACCGGCGGCAGCGAACGCTACCAGAGCGCACAAGACAAACACCTTCATTGTGTGATGTGGCGGGAGAAGAGTTCCCGCCGCTTTTTATACAGTTCTCGGGTTGCAATGGGAGTCAAAGTTCAACGGAGACAAAGTGTTGCTAGTGTGCTTTATGATCATTTATCTGATAAAAATGCAGTCTAAAATTATCGATTGCTCTTTTTTTTGAAACCTTGAAGTATATGCTACTTTTGATCTTGAAGGAGAGAGAAAGAGAGAGACGAAAAATATATGAGGTACGTTTTTCTACGCCATACTTGAGTTTACTTTTTAGCATTATTTCCAGAAAATTGGCGCGTTGGACTACCATGCCTACTTTTATGGAAATAATTGGAGTCTGAAGATATAGTAACATAACTGGTGATAGTGGAGATTTAATTCCCATAACTTCCAACACGTTCGAAAATATTGTACATTTCCTTTAATAATTCTGCCTCGTCATGCGTCATGCCGCGAACTGCAGCCTTATTCAGCGTGGTTTGGGTGTTACGAATGGATCAGTCCATCTTTTTTAAAATGAATGGAAAGAAATGAGCAACGGTAAAGAAATCAACATTTTTTCATATAGTTAATACGTCAGTGCATGAAGCGAAAATCACTGTTATTCCTGTGTTTAGGGGGAAAAATAATTCTCACTGTGCGGACCCACAAGACCTATAATCTTGGTTTTTTTTCCCATCTGTTCATCCGCCTGTGGTGGTCGCGCATGGTAAAACTGCGTCCTGAGCTTTAAATAGTTATGCTATGTGTAAGTTTTAGGTTAGTAAAAGGACATCTGGGTGTACATTTGCAACTGAAAAGTGTTTTAATAATTTACTGCATACGAATGACACCGTTAAGGATATTATTTAAAGCCTGGGACGCAGGGTTACCATGCGCAAACACCACAGGCGGATGGACAGATGGAAAAAAACTGAGTCTAGTTGTATTTATTAGACCGATATCTTTGGAAACCGGAGAAATAGGAGGACAAAGTTCATGTGAAGTTGGTCAATTGAGACATAATTTCCTACAAGTTCCCATAGTGGATTTAAAAGGATATTGATCTTGGACACTTGACATGACTTACTGGAGGACTGATTAATTCATACAATTTACGCTGTCGAGTTCAGTTGAGTTGGATATAGAATTTCAGCCAAAGGCCAAGCACTGGGACCTATGAGGTCATCCAGTGCTGAAATGAAAAAAAGGTTTGAAAGGTTTAACAGGAGGAAAACCTCGAAGCAGTTGCACTGTGAATCAACTGTGGAAAGTAAGATGGAAGAAAGAGTGTATGGAAGGAGGGAAGCACAGTAGACGAAACGAAAGTGGTTGCAGCTAAGGTCGAGGGCACGCTGCAGAGAACTTTAACCAATGCCTACAGTGCAACGCATGAGGTCCACTGACAGCACTATACCCGCCCACGGAGGCAATTTAGACTTGACAAACCAAGTCTTGGAGATCTCAAAAATCAGCTCTCACGTCGGAGAGGAATTTTGGAATGTTTGGACAACAAAGACAACGTATCCTAAAGAGTTTTCTCACTCATTTGAGCACAAAAATGGTCGAAACTGACCACTTTCAGGACCTCCACATTTCTTTAGGTGATAGCATTGCGCACAGCGACCTTCAGCATTCTGCTGAACCGATGGTTCCTATACTCTGTTTTTTTTCCATCTGTCTATCCGCCTGTGGTGTTTTCGCATGGTAACACTGCGTCCCAGGCTTTAAATAGTTACGCTGTTTAAGTTTAAGGTAAATAAAAGGATATCTGGGTGTACATTTGCAACTGAAAAGTGTTTTAATAATTTACTGTATGCGAATTACACCGTTAATATTCGAAATAGGATATTATTATAAATGTGGAATGTAAGCTGAATGTAATTGTCTAATGCCCGGGACGCAGTGTTACCATACGCAAGCACCACAGGCGGGTGGACAGATGGAAAAAAACCGAGTGTAGTTCCTGGTTCCTAAACGCTCACTCCACAAACACAGTTGTGGGCACACTACTACGCTGTTTATGGGGTGCAAAGTTTTATCCCCTGAATTGTTTGCTTTACTTATTATCCAGTTGAACTTTATGTTGCTTCAAAATGTTTATTTTATTCCATGTCTATTATCCCCTTTTTTTTGCAACCAAATTAACCGGGTATTCTTGGAAAACGAACCAGAAACTTCTTCTTTATCAATTCAGGTGAAATAATTCTTCGTCTTAGTCAAGAGCTTGTGGGGGGAGGGGGGTGGGGGAGAGCAAAGACCGAGAATATTATCATCGAGTCTGCAACTTACATGTACTTTGGCCGATTGATTGTAGCTTTAGATAAATAAGCCATGAAAAAATTCAGTCTACTGCACACAGACATGATGTATCTATCTATATGATTATGATCCAATGTACTTGAGAACATCTTTTAAATCCACGGTAGAAAGAAATGAAACAAACCTTGGAACAAGTTCCTTTCGTAGTTTTTGTTTTGTTTGTATGGTGTTTTTACGTTGCATGGAACCAGTATCCAGTATGGTTATTCAGCAACGGGACCAACGGCTTCACGTGACTTCCGAACCACGTCGAGAGTGAACTTTTCTATCACCAGAAATACACATCTCTGACTCCTCTATGGAATGCCCGAGAATCGAACTCACGGCCACAGAGGTGGTAGACCAAGACCAAACCGACCACGCCACTGAAGCGCTGGGAACAAGTACTTTCGTAGTATATTCTACATTTTCAAGTTCACACTGAATATAATAAGAGATTGACAGACCTTTATATATGTACAAACAGGAAGAGGGGGCGGGGTTACATTTTGTTAATATGGGCGGCGTGTTCTATTATATGACTGATGAAATAATTTCTGTAACCTTCACTGTTACAGTTACATTTAAATTCCATAATAACCTGAGGCATAGCATTTTCTGTCCGTCAGAATTTAATGTCGGAATCTGCACCATACCTCCATTGCATGATGCTGAATTCAACGAGCAGTCTGCTTTTCTTTTGACATTCAGAATCTGTATCATATCTCATTGCATAATGCTGAATTATAAAAGGCATCTGCTCTTCTTCGTTATCAGTAAGGTTTCTCCTCAAGATCCATCAATGAAACAACAAACTCTTTCTTTGGACCCTCGCATTATCAAGATGAACTCGAATAGAGAGATCAATAAATAAACGACTTCTAGAGTCTCTGGAGGCAGCAGTTTTCAGAATTTTCTTACGTACAGTCATTCTCCTGTTGCCGGCTGCTGAAGAGCAAGAGCCCGTGCCAGCATAAGGCTGGTTTAATCTATCTATCTATCATCATCATCATTCTCCTGATGTGTCATCAGCTGACATGGAAAAAGGGTGTTTTATCTTTTCAATGAGAGTTCATTGTGGCGAGAACAGCTAGTACTTTCCTAGCTAAGTATTTAAAGCTAATCAAATCAACAGAATGGATTGAAAACCGTTTTGACAAATCTTCACTTTTTAATGGGCCTCTCTCCACTACGGACATCCGTTACTCCAAGAGTTCTGATAAATACATAAAATCTAGGCCAAAGGCCAAGCACTGGGACCTATGAGGCCATTCAGCGCTGAATCGGAAACTGATAGTAAAAGGTTTGAAAGGCGTAACAGGAGGAAAACCTCAAAGCAGTTGCGTTATGAATCGTGTGTTAGGAGAGGGTGAAAAGTCAGATAGAAGAAAGCGAATGTGAAAGGAGGTACAGTAAAAGGAACGAAAGGGGTTGCAGCTAGGGGCCTAAGGAAGGCACGCTGCAAAGAACCTTAAGTAATGCCTACAGTGCGCCGCAAGAGGTCCACTGACGGAACTATCCCCCCCCCCCTCTCTCTCTCTCTACGGGAACTTACGTAAGAGGCACAATGTAACACACACCTTTTAGTGAATCACTTCCTTCTCAATGCGAGATATATGTCTTGTCGAAGTCCCATAGAATACTGATGACTAAGACGAAGTCTGTGGCAACGGTTTTCAAATTGAAGGAACCCCTTTTCCCTTTCGAATCAACGTCTCTAAACTTTCTCTCGTTATCATGACTTCGGCCTCTTTGTCACGTTTTAGTTGCTTTCTCCAACCTATTTGTCTAACAACGTCTAATTCCTTTTTATGAAAGTCGTGAATATCAGGAAGGGATGACAAACTCAACCCTAAGAGCTGTTAGAAGTCTAATGAACCTCCCATTGATTTTAGGGACCTGACAGATATCAATACACTCGAAAGAAAGAGCAAAGGACTTTCGACTTTTCCTCCAGCCAAGTAAAGGACAAGAATCCAAAAGGCCTTGCGGTAGAACTCCATCGTTTGTGTTTCTCTCCTTTTCTCCTTTGTGGATTTTGTCCTTATTCATATACGAATTCGTCAAGTGCCATATTTTCGTGATTCAGTTATACATACATATTTGTATATACGTGTATATAATATATATAATTATATATATATATATATAATATATATATATATATATATATATATATATATGTGTGTGTGTGTGTGTGTGTGTGTGTGTGTGTCTGTGTGTGTGTGTCAAATAAACTTGCTGTAAATGCTTCCTGAACTAGATTAAAAGTACGTAACATTTGTTCGTCTCCTAGCACTCTCTCATTGGACGTCTAAATAACATATTCTTCAAACAAGGCAACAATAAAAAAATAATAAAAAGAAGGCCTTGGTACTATATCAATCCGTTTTTTATTTAATCAGATAACAACGGCAACATTTTTTTCCCGTTGAACTTTGACTCCCATTGCAACCCGGGAACAGTATAAAAAGCGGCGGGAACTCTTCTACCGCCACATCACACAATGAAGGTGTTTGTCTTGTGCGCTCTGGTAGCGTTCGCTGCCGCCGGTGAGTATATCAGTCTAACCTCTTTTTGAACCATTTCTTATACATTTCACGAAAAGCTGCTTATGTGTAGATGATACACCGCTGCATTTGTCTCAGTTTCGTCTCCTGACTATACAGACCTATTATAATGTAGTTGCTGATTCGCTCAACACTTCAGTTTCCGAAGAATGACGTCGAGTACCCCATGGATGCCAGTCTTCACAGTTCAAGTTTAAAGACACAAAAACTTTGCTTTTGGGGAAATGTTTGTCTCTTACTTCTTCGGTTGTACTGAAAGTTGACATATTAAGTAACTCTTTCCCAATTTTTTTTTTTTTTTTTTTTTTTACCTGTCTAATCTCGGGTAGTATTTTTTATTCTTTCATGTTACCATGTTGTGAATTTTCCCGACTTTTTTTTAAAAACCTGTCTAACCTCGGGGATTATATTTCATTCTTTTAATGCTACCATGTTGTGAATACACTGTTTGCTTGTTTAATGACTAGACGCTAACTATCACCTTCAATTGTCGAAAGAAATGCCAGTTCTCTTAAAGTTTTTATATTTCTGATCATCCCTTGCGTTCATATCCTCATAGACTGTGTACGATCTACCACATAGTACAAGCTTTATATAGTTTATTCTAGACTGTACGATCCACCACATGTACTAACTTTATGCAGTTTATTCTAGACTCTACGATCCACCTGATAGTTGTGCTAGCTTTATGCAGTTTATTCCAACAGTCATGCCTTTTGCCTCTAATGCGCTTGATCCCACAGTTTCTCGACCTATTTTTAAGCGATGCAGAATAGTTTACAAAACAGTTTGTTACCACAATAATCATGCTTTTCATAGTAAAAGGGTCTTCGGCACTTCTTCAAAACGGAGGTCCAAAATCTAAACATCACTGTCTGTCAAATTTCAAAATGGGTAGAGATCTCTTACACAGCCAATCACAGCCTACTTCCACAAATAAATCTCCTAGCTAAACCAAAGTAGATATCTCTATTCAAGAAAAATATCTTGACAGTGACAGAACAATAGTCATTCTAAATCACATTAGTTATTTCAAATCATTGAGAGATTCCTAAGGATTAAGGATTTTTGTCTTGGAACACAGATCAACATTACAGTTTTCATTCAAAGATTTGATTGCAATAAGTTGTCCAAACATGTTTGAAGTTCAGTTCTCCATGCAATGAAGGTTACTGAACATGATATGAAACATAAAAATACTGATCCTCTGCATAAAATTATTCATTACTGGATCAATAATATGGGGTAAGAGTTATAACTTAAAATTATTTGGGTAGAACACTTATTAGTGTATAGAAGACTCACAGTGCCACGAAAGTCTGCGTCCTCAATTACATATTCTTACTAGATAAAATAATTTGCATATCTCGTTAAAATTGTGTGAAAAAACAGTACAACTCCCCTTAATAGAGATTTTCACAAGGTTTTTCTTCTACGCAGATGTACCATTGGCCAAGAGACAACAGGATGTTAACCACCTGTTGTGGAATGTCTATGACCACCACCACTTTGATGACCTGAAAGGATACGCAGCCTCTTTCAACCCTGTGGGTGATGTGTCCCAATACAAGGACGGTGGCGAAGCAGCCAGGCACCTGGTCCAGGAAGAGAAAGATCACAGACTCCTTGAACAGCATCACTGGTTCTCACTCTTCAATGAACGCCAGAGGGAAGAAGCTCTGATGCTCTTTGAAGTCTTCATGCAATGCAAGGAGTGGGACTGCGCTGTTAAGAATGCTGCATACTGGCGTGAACACATGAATGAAGGAGAGTTTGTGTATGCATTGTACACTGCTGTCATTCACTCTGATCTTGGGCATGGCATTGTTCTCCCCCCACTCTACGAGGTCACCCCTCACATGTTCACAAACAGCGAAGTTATCCAAAAAGCTTACACTGCTAAGATGACCAACACTCCAGGTAAATTTGAGATGGAATTCACAGGTACAAAGAAGAATAAGGAACAACGTGTGGCCTACTTTGGAGAAGACATTGGTATGAATGTGCACCACGTCACATGGCACATGGATTTCCCCTTCTGGTGGGAAGACAAGTACGGACATCACTTGGACCGCAAGGGAGAACTCTTCTTCTGGGTTCATCATCAGCTCACTGTTCGCTTTGATTCTGAGCGTCTTTCCAACTATTTGGATATGGTGGACGAACTCCAGTGGGAGAAACCAGTTGAAGAAGGATTTGCCCCACACACCATCTACAAATATGGAGGTGAATTCCCTGCCCGACCTGACCACATTCATTTTGAAGATGTTGATGGAGTTGCAAGAGTTCGTGACATGATTATCATGGAAAGTCGCATCCATGATGCAATTGGCCATGGATATATCACTGACAAGGATGGAAAGATCATTGACATCATGAATGACCAAGGCATTGACAAACTTGGTGACATTATTGAATCTTCTATGTATAGTCCCAATGTTCAGTATTATGGCGCACTCCACAACATGGCCCACGTTGTGCTTGGCCGTCAAGGTGATCCTCATGGAAAATACAACATGCCTCCAGGTGTTATGGAACACTTTGAAACAGCCACTCGTGATCCTACATTCTTCCGTCTTCACAAATATATGGATAACATTTTCAAGGAACATAAATATAGTCTTCCTCCATACACTCATGACGACCTAGACTTCCCAGGTGTCAATGTTGATAGCTTTAGCGTTGATGGAGAACTTAAAACCTATTTTGAGGACTATGAATTTGACCTTCGAAATGCTGTAGATTCTGCTGAAGGCATTCCCACAGTTGAGTTGAAAGCCAATGTTCATCGTCTCAACCATAACGACTTCTCCTTTGTTGCCGATGTCAACAATAACAATGGAAAAGAGGTTGTTGGTACTTTCCGCATCTATCTTTGTCCCCAATTTGACAACAATGGGGAGATGTTTGCTTTCAATAATGGCAGCTGGCACTGTATTGAAATGGACAAATTCTGGAAGAAATGTAAGTATGGTTTTTACAAGTCCTGCGATCTTATTACAAATCAAATACTTTTAAATCTAAATTCTGACATTAGTATTGCCCTACACAGCTACCTCAAACTAATGTAATTATTTTTTATTGCAGTGTCTCCTGGAGGAAATCATGTCGTAAGAAAATCAAGGACTCTTCTGTCACCGTTCCTGATGTGCCCAGCTTCCAGTCTCTCATGGATGCAGCTGACAGTGGCAGTTTCAGCATGCCTGAATTCGAAAGGGCTTGCGGAATTCCCAACAGAATGCTTTTACCCAAGGGTAAGAAGAACGGCATGGAATTCGCGCTCATCCTGGCAGTCACTGATGGAGGCTATGACCTAACACACTCAGATGTTGAATCTGAGCACGGAGGCACTCATGCTCACTGTGGAGCTCATGGAGAAACTTATCCAGACAAGCGCCCTATGGGATTCCCCATCGATCGTTATATCCCAGACAGACGAGTCTATGATGAAACGACCAACTTCAAGCTCGTTCATGTTAAAGTATACCATGATGACAGCCACCATTGAGATCTAAAAAAGCATGATTTATAATTTTTAAAAATACAAAACATTCAGTTTTAAACATCATAACGTAAAACTTTTCATTTAGGTCTCAAAGCCTCAAAATTGATATTAGAAGATGGATAGTACCAAGCATATTAAACCTATTGCATGACTATGACTTTCATTTTAAACCCTTATCATTCTAATTAACACTGGTACATCCTCAATCTTGTACCCTTGGTTTTAAATAGGCTGGAAAACCTTGTCTGCTTTTATGAGTATGTATTATCAAACATACTAAGAAGACCTTCTACGATATTTCAACAAACATTATGACATTTTGTAAAGCACATTCCAAGGAAAAAGGTATTTACCTTGTTTAACTCTAATGATGGTCTGGATTGTTATTGGCAAGCAAAGCATAAAATATCGCAGCACATAGAATCTAAAGTGAGGGAAACTACAACTATTAAATTTCTACAGCTGGCTGTGCATTTGTAGTCTGATGATGACTCGAATGAAAAATTAAGTGGGATAGATCTGATCTTACAACTCTTAAGTCACTTGACGACCAATGATCAAATATGGGAAACAGTAGTCCAAACAAAACACATCGAACAGAATAACATATTCAAACAAAATCCATAGGTTCTCACACGTGAAAATGTTCATAAATTTCCAGTTCCATTCACAGAGAGGAAGGCAAAATGATATGTTGATAAACAGTGTGTGCTTTCAAGTGATTGTATGAGACTTCGGACATAAGCAAAGGAGAGCACATTCTTGGACGACTCCAGCTGATGTTCCAGCTAACATATATTGAAGTCTTTTAACGGGTCATAACGCTACTACTATAACTAGAAATAATTTTGCTAGGTACATGTAAATCTTGACAGATTACTTCTGTAAATCTCCAAATTCCCTAATTGAAGCTCTTGGGAAAATGAAAATCACCACTTTTAGCAAGAAAACCATTGCTTCTGTCAGATGGAATTATTTAGTCCTCTTACCCTTGTTGTGGTTACTTTAAATTATTTGGCCTTATCTGTCCTTACACTGATCTCACATTTGGGATTTATTGTAAGAGGAACTAATTTGGCCACTATGCTGCTGACCTTGAAGACAGCATCCTCCTCCTTCTCTTTCAGGTGACTTTGCAACAGGTCACCACTTCCTGAAGGGAAATGCTAACAAATCCAGATTCCGTAAGAAAAGTCAGAGCAAGAACAGAAAAATACTGTGACACTCCAAAATGGGATGCGGAACAGAAAAAATGTTGTAAATGTGGATTTAGTGTTCATTTAAATGGTAAATCCTGCCCAGCTGAAGGCAAATTGTGTTACAAATGTTGATACCGTGGACACTACAGTAAGGTCTATGGAAAAGCAAGTGAAAGTTTAGTAACGCATACAGAAAAGCCTGGATATGCAACTAAAATTCTGGTTATTTTAAGCTGTTTGGAAAGACGTCCAGTATTACCTATTGATCTTTACCGTCCAGGAAAGGCATATTTAAATATGTTGTTACTGATACAGAAGCCCAAATGACAGTTGCTGTCAAACAGGTGACGACTGGTCTAACTCTAAAGGAGGAGGAGGATCTTCGAGGTTAATGATAAGCTTGAAAGTGTTCATGGAAAGTCACTGGTTGTAGAGGGACAGATTGAAGATTGAACTGATACTGAAATGTAATGGGCATGAATGCACTAATAAGAAGTGAAGACAAGTACATATCCCTTCAGGCATGTGAAAATCTTGGCATTGTGCGTAAAGATTTCCCATTTCCTTTGAAGAAATTACTTGGGTATAAGGTATCTAAAGTTAAAGAAACTGCTGATGATACGGAGAGAGAACAAATAATTTAATGATAGAACTCCAGGACGATGCAAAACCAGTGAGTTACCCACTGTGAGAAGCAGTGAAAAGGGAGCTTGATGAAATGATTCAACGATACATCATTAAAACGAGTTGGGGATAGGCACACAGAATGGTGTCGCCCAACTGTGTAGTTGCATCTAATGCTTGCCAGAGGTACCAGAAAGAGAGTTGATTTGACGATGCTAAACTCACAGGTACACAGACCCGTATACAATGCCAAGACACCCTAGGATGCTGTAGATGAGATAGTTCAAGGTGCTCAATTCTTAACAGTTTGTGATGATATTAAAGGATACTGGCAGACAAATGTACATGAAAAATCGAGGCATCCGAAATCCTCTCTAAGTTTCTGGAATAAGAGAGCACCAATGAAATTATTAACAGCAGTGACAGCCATAACTTTAAAGAAGACCTTAATGCTGATGGCTTAGAAAGGAACCATAAGGTTGCAGATGACGTATTAATAGACAGTCGAGCGCCCGTGGGGAACACATAAGAGATGTAAGGGCATTTTCAAAAAGACTATTGGACATGGCGTTACTTTGAACCCAATGCAACTCCGACTAGTGTAACAGAATTGCAATTTTATGGATATGGTAGACCCAGTTGTGACCATTTACTCCTCATATGAGTAAAGATGCAGTGCCACTGAGAGACCTTCCTGAAACGACAAGAGCTTTTGCTGAAGTAAAGAACTTCTTACTAAACACCCAATTCTTGCACGCTTTGATGCAAGCAGGGAGACTTGGCTTTATACAGACGCCAGCACACTAAAAGGGGATAGGTTTCAGCTTTATAAAAAAAAAAAAAAAAAAAAAAAACACACACGATGAAGGATGTAAACATACCACTTGTGCTAGTTGATTCTTCACTGATGTGGGGACTTTGAATTTTAAAAGTACTTTGAGTTTCAAAGAACTTTGAATTTTAGAAGTACTTTGAATTTTAAAAGTACTTTGAATTTCAAAGTACTTTGAGTTTTAGAAGTTCTTTGAATTTTAAAAGTACTTTTAATTTTAAAATTACTTTGAAATTTAGAAGTACTCTGAATTTTAAAAGTACTTTGAATTCAAAAGTCCTTTGGATTTTAGAAGCAATTTGAATTTAAAAATTACTTTGAATTTTAAAATTACTTTGAATTTTAAAGTACTTTGAATTCAAAAGTCTTTTAAATTCAAGAAGTACTTTGCATTTCAAGTACTTTGAATTTTAAAAGTACTTTGAACTTTAAAAGTACTTCGACATAAAAGTACTTTGACATAAAAGGGACTCTGAATTTTAGAAGTACTTTGCATTTAAAGTACTTTCAATTTTAGAGGTACTTTGCATTTAAAGTACTTTCAATTTTAGAAGTACTTTGCATTTAAAGCACTTTGAATTTTGAAGTACTTTGAAATTAAAAGTGCTGAATTTCAAAACACTGAATTTGAAAGTATTTTGAATTTAAGTGTACTTTGAAATCTAAAAGTACCTTGAATTTTAACAATACTTTGAATTTTATCATTATTTTGATTTTCAAAGTACTTTCAATTTAAAAGTACTTTGAATTTTTAAAGTATTTTGAATTAAAAGTACTTTGAATTTCAAAATTACTCTGAATTTAAAAACAGTGTTATTCCCAGTTACTCAGACATCTACCAAAGCTACAGAGTGACACTCTTCCGTGCTCGAAGTCCAAACTGAATTTTCCTACAGCTAAATCAAGTCGTTATCACGTCAACATAACGCCGCAATAAGACGTCATCGGGGATAACGGAACTTGTTGACCTTCTTCTCCAAAACCCCACGTCAGGGTTAGAAAGAAAGGGTGGTAAAGCAAGTTCTCATCTTCATGACCAATTCCTAAAATATATTCTCCAATTCGAAGCGTAGCCAGAATTGGCTACGCAAGGTCTAATGGGCTGTAAAATGATATATAACTGGTTCAAAATATGTTTAAACGAATTAGGACTAAATATATATACGAGGACTAAATATATATATATGTCTTATTGAACAACGCATGAGGTAAAAAGTGGGTTGAAACATTAGAACATCAAAATGCGATAGAGTGATGAGTTCCCTCAACCTTTGAACGCGTGATAACCTTCAGGATGAGGTTACGACAAGAGAGAGAGAGAGAGAGGGGTCAAGGCGCCCTTCCATTCATTCGTGTTGTTCCTCACGAACTGAATCTGGCAGGAACTTCGAGATTCCTTGCAATCTCTACGTCACAACATCCACAGACATCAATTTGTTCCAGTTTTACATTTTTGTTACATATGAACATAAATGCTTTGTTTCTACTCTTACCGTGCGCATTCCACTACTCATATTTCATTTGGTCTTTCCATAGTTTGTTGCAGTTCCATGATTACAGCCTATTTTAGTGTAGTTTCATTTTTGAGACGGAGACAGGGTTTGCTCTGAAACACTGAATTATCGTCAGATGAATTCTTTTTTTCACCAGAGCCTGTATTTATATTCACATATAAAAATACACATACATACATACCTACTTACACGTACATGTGTACACACCCACCCACACACACACACATACACACACACATATATATATATATTATATATATAATACTATAATAAATATATATATGATATAATATTATATAATATATATATATGTGTGTGTGTGTGTGTGTACATACAATGTCTTAGTAAAGATGAAAGCGCTTGGATTTCTGCCTATCATTTTCCTGTGGTATTCGCTTATTTAATGAAGTCACGTGCATCTGCTGTGATTTTTTAAGTATACGTACATATATATATATATACTATATATATATATATATATATATATATATATATATATATATACATATATATATATATATATATATATATATATATATATATATAATTATATATGATATATATATATATATATATATATATCTATTATATATCTATATATATATATATATATATATATATCATATATATAATATATATATATATATAATATAGTGCCTAAGTGCTAATTTCCTCTGTTCTTCTTCTCTCCCTACATCTACATGAAGCTAATGATAGTAAATATAAATTTTTCCTTTTTGTTCCATACATGATATATTTTGTAAACATCTGTGGATAATTTGTGTTTTGATTGAAAAAAAGAATGTGAGAACTTAAATTTTCATAAATGAAATTCATCTAGTTCCTAGTACATGATATTACATTTAAGATTGGAGTTGAAGGTCAGATTCTGCCAAATTTGTCTGCGTGACAGAAGTCACATCTAAACATCTAAGATGACTACCCGTAGGCCTAATTTGATAAGAGCGCTTGTACCAAAGCTGACGGAACAACATGTAACGACTTCCGTAAGCCTATTCGTCCCATTCGTCTGGGGGATATATAAAGAACCAGGAACTGCAGGTTTGGCAGTTCAACATGAGGACCTTCGTCTTCCTGACGCTTCTGGCCTTCGGGCTTTGCTGGAACACCGTCCAGGGGGGTGATACAGGTAAGTTGCCTGGAAGAACACTCCAGTCATACCTTGAGTTAGTGACTCATGGAAAGCAGAATCAAGAGAAACATCTATTAACTCTTTCATAAGGGTCACAGCTTGATTTATACTGTAACAGATGATGTTCTATAGTCATCTTCACAGTAGTCAGTACATATTGCCATAATTTTTGTAGACAATATAAATCTAGTGTATGGTGTGTGGGAATAATTATTTTTTCATTAAATGTCTTTACAGCTAAGAAACAGCAAGACATAAACCGTCTCCTATGGAAGATCTACGACAAATTACAGTTCCCTGAACTGAAAACTGTGGCCGTTTCCTTTGACCCAGAAGCTGACCTCGGCAGTTACAAAGATGGCGGTCATGCTGTCTATCGACTGGTTCAGGAATATAATGATGGAAGGCTCTTGCAGCAAAAGACTTGGTTCTCTCTCTTCAACGAACGGCACAGAGAGGAAGCTCTTCTCTTGTTCGATGTCCTGATGCAGAGCAAGACGTGGAACAGTCTCATTCAAAATGCAGCCTATTGGCGTGAGCGCATGAACGAGGGCCAGTTTGTCTATGCACTGTACACTGCCATCATCCACTCTGATTTAGGACATGGGGTTATTCTGCCCCCACTCTATGAAATTACGCCTCACTTGTTCACTAACAGTGAGGTCATCCAGAAGGCTTACACTGCTAAGATGAGGAACACCCCAGGCAAGTTTGAAATGAAATTCACAGGCACAAAGAAAAACAAAGAGCAGCGCATTGCTTACTTTGGAGAGGATATTGGAATGAACCTGCATCACGTGACTTGGCATATGGACTATCCCTTCTGGTGGGAAGACAAGTATGGACATAACTTGGACCGTAAGGGTGAACTCTTCTTTTGGGCTCATCACCAGCTCACCGTCCGCTTTGACGCAGAACGTCTTTCCAACTGGCTCGATGTTGTCGATGAACTTCACTGGGAAAAGCCAATTGTTGAAGGCTTTTCACCTGAAGCCACATATAAGTATGGAGGAGAATTTCCATCTCGCCCCGACAACATAGTTTTCCAAGATGTCGAAGGTGTGGCCAGGGTTCGAGACATGATCATCACAGAAAGTCGAATTCGGGATGCCATTGCCCATGGATACATACTGGCCAAAGATGGCACCAAAATTGACATCATGAATGACAGTGGAATTGAAAAACTGGGAGATATCATCGAGTCCTCAGTGTACAGTCCCAACGTCCAGTATTATGGCCAGCTGCATAATCTCGCTCACATTATGCTCAGTCGCCAAAGCGACCCTCAAGGCAAGTACAATATGCCTCCTGGTGTGATGGAACACTTTGAAACAGCCACACGAGACCCAAGTTTCTTCAGACTTCACAAGTATATGGACAATATCTTCAAAGAGCACAAAGACTCACTTCCTCCATACACATCAGAAGAGCTGGTCTTCCCTGGTGTTTCTGTATTGGGTATTGATGTTGACAGAGATCTCAAGACATATTTTGAGGATTATGAATTTGATCTACGAAATGCAGTTGATAGTGCTCAGGGCATTCAGGAAGTCGATCTGAAGGCTAATGTTCGTCGACTGAATCATCAGGAATTCTCTTTTGTGGCTGACGTAAACAACAACAACGGCAGAAGTGTGCTTGCTACCTTCCGCATCTTCTTGTGTCCCCAGTACGACAACAACAATATAGAATACACCCTCTCTGATGGTCAATGGCAGTGCATTGAGTTGGATAAATTCTGGAAGAACTGTAAGTCTTATGATATGGTGACATTTTGTAATTAGAATCTCAGAATTATTGGTGCATTTATGCCACATAAATACTCAGCTTTTGATATATATAACTGTTTGGTTTTACCTTTTGAATCTTAACTTGGCCTCATAATTCCAGTTAGTTCATGTCATAAAAATGACATTTCTCCTCCTTCCAGTATCACCAGGATCAAATCACATTACCAGAAGATCCAGCGAATCATCCGTCACTATTCCTGATACACCATCCTTCCAGACTCTCATTGACGCAGCAGACGCAGGTAGAACCTTGGCTGCATTCCAGTACAAGAGATCATGTGGCATCCCCAACAGAATGCTTCTACCCAAGGGAAAGAGAGATGGCATGGAATTCGCGCTGGTCTTGGCTGTCACAGACGGATCTTATGACGCTGTTCATGGCGATGCTGCTGTCAATGATCATGGTGGAAGCCACGCCCACTGTGGGTCCCATGGCGAACTGTACCCGGATAAGCGACCCATGGGCTTCCCACTGGATCGACACATTCCTGATAGGAGGGTATTTGACGAAACTCCCAACTTCAAATACAAAATTGTAAAAGTCTACCACGAAGAGAATTAGATTTCTCAACATTTTCCTATCGGTTATATGGCACACAGCTGTTCCCAATGGACTGTTTTCAAAATATAACATTGTAGCTTCTTTCACTGTCTGTCACTCAATTCTTCAAGCCTTCACAACACTGTTTTGTAATCTCTCGATGATGAAGAATGCAATAAAAAGTAATTGAAAAAAATGGTTGTATTTGGTAATTGGCCTTTGATTTTCTTTAATAATTTGCTATATAAAAAAATTATTTGGTCACTGGAATCCCATGAGGAATTTTGTCCTTCAGTTATTGCTTTCATTCATATAATTATATTTACCAGCACATCCTTGCCGTTTAGAAAAGGATTCAAAGCTACTAAATATGTCATTTTTATGAGAAACACACGCACACACATATATAAAGAAGACAAGCTATTTGTTTTACTGAGAAATTGGCCTGGTTTCACCTTTGTGCGCTGGTTCGAAACCACGAGAGGAAAAAGTTATTATCAATTAAAAATTTCCCCTTTGGTTAACTACATGAAAATATGATAATACTGAGTTAGAGCGAGTTGGATATTAAAGGACATTTGTAGCTTAATGCTGATGTATGAATGACGGCGATGTAATAAAAATTCATATATATATATATATATATATATATATATTATATATATATACGTATAATCTATATATATATATATATATAAGATATTATAGATATACGTATATATATATATATATATATATATATATATTAATATATATATATAGATATATATATATATATATGAGCTATCACTTTTGTCTAATGTACATGTCTGCTTGAACATCCGTGATGCTCAGGTTTTTGAGTGGTGATGTCCATTAGACAATGGTAATACCTCAAATCAAGGACTTGAATTCACTTTTTTCCTTTTTGAACTATACACATATTTTGTGCACATTGCATATTATTTCAAGATTTTTACTTATATAATAAGTATATATATATATATATATATATATATATATATATATATATATATATATATATATATATGGTGTCTAATTCATAGTTTTCGAGGTTGCTGCAATGAATAGTGTCACTCCCGATTTCCTTTAAGTCTTTGTTCAGCCCCGATCGGAAGAGGGGGGGGACGTGAGAAAGGTTGGGATGGTGGTAACGTAAAAATAACTGAAAATGACAGTGATAAGTGTCTAATTCACAGTATTTGAGGTCGTTGAGATGAATAGTAACACTCCTGATGCCCTTTAAGTCCAAGTTCAGGCCCAATAGGAAGGGAGAGTTAGAATGGGTGAAAAATAAAATGCCAAAAATGACAGATATTAGTGTCTAATCCATAGTCTTTGAGGTCACTGGGATGAACAGACACACTCCCAGGGCCCTTACTTTCCATGTTCAGGCCCAATAGGAATTGGGGGTGAAAAGTGGTGGACTATAAGATGTCAAAATTGCTGCGCAATGTAACTGAAGCAAGTATCTTAACCGGAGAGAGAGAGAGAGGAGAGAGAGAGAGAGAGAGAGCGAGATGGGGGGGGGATGTTGGGAGTAGAGAGAGAGAGAGAGAAAATCTATCAGTTCTCATTAAGAATTTTCCCAGGGAGCGCCGGCTTGGTCAGGTAATATATATATATATATAGATTTATATATATAATATATATAGCATATATATATCAGTATATATAGTATATATTGTTACGTATATAGGGCCTTGAGAAGAGCTAGATACGGTAAACGGAAATAATTGAGGGATTTCAAGAGGGAATTGCTTGAACTTACCGTAAACTGATAGTTATTAATTTCTTTCTTTAGAGGGAAGGTCGCCAGAAAAACTCAGCTCGTTACTTTAAAACTATTTATTTACAAAAGGCCCGGGCCCGTGCTGGCCTGGAGAAAAGTTAAATGATATTGGCCACCACGTTGGGGGGCTTATAGTCTTCATTCAATTCAAGCTGATTTTCATTCACTTGGGTTAATGCACACTTGCGGCAGAGAGACGGCATCGTGACTCATGGAATCTGGAAAAGAATCCCAGAATTAAACGAGATAAAGAAAAAATTACTTCTTGCTTTGATTAATTAATTCTCTAATACTGGGGAGAAGGAACTTTTAAGGTTTCACTGAAGTATGCAATGACTCCATTGGTCTGGGACGATACACAAGGGGAAGCATGCGGCCATGAGGCAGTGAGAGGGAACAAAGGGATGAATTTCCTTTTGTTGCTGGAAATTGAATTGGGAGAATGAGGATCACAATGATATAGGTTGGGAGAGACTGGCAATATGCTTTGTTCCACAAGACGTACCTGGATGTCGTGTTCAGTGGCTCTTTGGAGAAAAAGCATGGCCCCCTTTGTCTGAGGGCCTGGGTCATCGGCGCGCCACTCACACCCTGGGTAGGCCTAACAGGAAGGCAGGTAATTTGACCTCTGTCCGAGATCACGTCTCGCAGCCGACTGAGACAGAATCCAGTTGGGTTGCTTGGGGTTGGAGGTCAGCTTAACCCCCCACGATCAAGGCAAAATCCTGGAAAGCAAGCATACAGCCAGCAGAGGGGTCACAGGAAAGAGAGCTTAAGGTATAGGTCTAAGAAGTACCAATCTGCCTACACCCTTCCCTTTTGAGATACGTCCCTACAGCTGATAAAAGACTCTTTTCCCCCACCCCCAACTGGGGAACTTCCTATCTCTAGCTGGCGGGTTTTGGGTTTCCCGCGGTTACTAAATCAGCTGATATTCTAAAGAAATGGCTGCCGTTTTCCAAATCAAATATTTAGTTAATTGCGGGGTAGACGAACGATCTATAAACGTCACAGCTCCCCTGTTAGAAGGCATTCACTCCCCTTCGGGTGTGAAGGTTCTTGGCTTAAATAAATTGATCGTCTCGACTACCCCCGTTCTCCTATTCCAATTTGAATTTTTTTTTTGATGTTTTTTTTTTTTTTTTTTTTTTTTTTTGAGCAGGGATACAGCTAACTTACAGTGGCCTACCTAACTTATAGGCAAAGATGCTAAGTGTACTAACTTAATATAGTGATGTAGTCTAGCCTAATAAATAACTACGGGTTGTCTTGTGACGACAGTCTACTCTACCCCTAGATAAGGTTACTTGAAAATTCTACTTGCTACTACCTAATGCCCTGGTACTAAATCATTAGCCTAACCTACTCAATACATTTAAATGAAGACGCAATCATTCCAGAGTGTGGTACGCACAGCAGTAGTTCAGCGACGGAATTGTAAAAATACATGATAAGAGGGTAATGATGCGTGGGGATGATGAGTTGTTAGTTGACCAGGAGGGAAATGCAATGAGGTAATTATATTTAAATGAGGGTTAGTATTACAATGCTAGGGGTTAGAGGGTTAGTGCTACTGGCAGGGATCGGGCTGGCTACCCTTCTCTGGGTAGGTGCCAGGATCACTCTGCAATTGAATGCGACACTGTACCTCGGGCACAGGTGTCAAGGAGAGCATGTGGTCTTTTGTTAGTATGTTAATGACGTCCCTCTTCTTCTTCTTCTTATTCCGCCAGGACCTGGCTATACCAGTCCTTGGAGTAGACGGAGGCACCGACTCTGGGGAAAGGCCAGAAACGCCGGCAGGAGCAGAGGCAGTGGTAGCCTGAGGGATTGCAGGAGACCCTACCCTACTTGGTATCTGCAGCAACCGTCGTAGGGGTGGAACCTACTGCAGGGGAGGCCCTCACTACTCCGGCTGCTGCGACAAGCCGTCGTAAGGGGAAAACTCCAGGCTGACTCCATGGTCGGGCAGTTCCTGGTTTTTCCAGAGGAGGTATGAAGGTTAGGTCTGCCGGCACTAGCTCGGGGCCAGGGCGCAGAAGTCAAGTTCTTCGGTGGTGGCTCTACGCCCAGGCTGGACGGAGCTTGCACTGCTCAGTGCTGCCAAGTGTGTACTGGCAGAGAGTTTGAGGTCGAACTGGACCTGTGACGGGTACCGGAGGTGCAATACCTCTCAGCGTGCCCTTGGAAATGGGAGACAGAGGCTCCTGTCTCTTTTGGAAGGCCAAGCCTTGTGGAAAGTGGACATTGTCCGCTGCTGGTAGTCGGCTAGGGCACCTAGGCCAATTCGTGGAGTGCCCTATTACGTTTACAGGTCTTGCAACGGAACTGTGAATGGTCAATCTCCCTCCTGGTAACGGGGGAGACTGTGGTGGATGTACTTCCTAGAGGAAGTAGAATTTCGGTGACTCCTTGCTTGGAGTGAATTGACATGGGGTAGGACCCTAGGCTTTTGAATTGTGAGGGAGACTTCATGTCCTGCCCTAGGAGGAGGTCGTAACCTCCTGGGATGTAGCTTGCAACTGCAAGAGTACATTCTTTGGAGAAGTGAGGTCTAGTGGACCCTCAATTGGACGGTCGGAAGGATCAGTTTAATGTGATTGATACCTTAAATGGTGATTCAATCGACGTCTATCAACATTAGCCCCTCGGGGAATTCTGTCTTCCTGTATCAGGGAGACTTGAGCGCCAGAGTCGTCGTAGGCTCTGACGTGGCTTGGCTGATAATGACTTTGGAGGGGTGCGACGGTTATAGGGCCCTTAGCTGGGGGTCCATAGAGAAGAAGGATTAGTAATGGCCATTGTGACGCAGGAATATTGTGGTTCGCGCACCCTCCGTAGTTGGCAGATGTGACCCTTGCGGCCACAGTCTCGGCAGAACTTGTTCCAGAACCTCTTCCGTGGCACATGGATGATAAGGCCGAGATGCCCCCACAGGTTGCGGAATCTGCGGAGTCACCAAGGCTGGCAGTGTGCTCTGGCACAGGTGAAGAGTCCTCTGTTGGATCACCCTCGGAAACAAGTCCGGGGTCAACTGTGGGCTTACCTCTTCCAAAGGGGAGGAGGTAGGCGGTAAAAAGGTAAAAGGCTGGCAGGATGCGGCAGGAATTTCTATCTCCGGCACTGGGATCAGGACCAGGTTCGCAAATCGAAAGGATGTCAGGCTGACCAGAGACAGCGGGACTAAGAGAGACAGTGGGTGCAGGGCTGGAAGCTGGCAGAGTGGCTTGAGCTAGGATACTCTCCTTACGGGCCTTCTCCCGCTTGATGTCGAGTTCCTTCTCCTTGAGAGCGAGCTCATGCTTTCGCTCCTCTTCCCTTGCTTCCTTTCTGCTCTTTTCTTTCTCTCTGCTTCTCCGGCTTTTCTCTGGTTTTCCCTTTCTTCCTTTTCTTGCAGGAGCACGGCAGCCTGCTGCGCCTTTATCCACTGGTATAGTGCTGGTCCAGTGTAACCGGCCTCCTTGACCCAGAAGCTATGAGACTCGAGCCTCTCGAGCTCTACGCAAAGAAGTCACGGGAAGCAGGGGAAGACATTTCCCTTAGGCTGCAGTAGAGGCTGATGAAAATGAAAATAATGGCCAGGAAGGGTACGGAATGGAATAGGAGTGCCTACTGTGGAAAGTGGCACTCACTCGGAAAGGTGTTCTGCGACGTGTATGAGAAAAAGTCTGAGAAGACTGGGTGCTCTGTGGCACTTGGGAAGTGTCCCGTAAGTGTGGCACTTCTGGATTGGCACCTTCTAAAGAGGTGAAAAAATCAAATGGAGTGTACGGCGTACGTCACACTTAAGGGCGTTCCTAAGTTGGGAGACGCTGGGGAATGGGCTACCCTGTACGTCTGTACAGGTGCGCGGCCTTATGAGGAGGCGTCCTTGGGCAGCACTAGTAGTGCTGGTGTTGCGGCACTTTGGGGAGGCGTTCCCATTAGGATGGTCCGAAAGATCACTGATCCTCGTACACGGACATTAATGAATTGGGCGTTCCGTAAGGACGGACACGCAGGTTTGTCAGCACTTAGGGCTGGTATTGCGGCACTTCTGGGAGGCGTTCCCTTGTTGAGTGTTCCGAAGGATCACTGACCCTTGTACTGGACACACTAGTTACTTGGGCGTTCCGTAAGGACGGACACGCAGGTTTAATGGCTATCTGTACGGCCTGTACAGGTGCAATGGCACTTATGGAGGCTGGAGCACTGGTATCGTGCTGGTGTGTCCCGGACACTACATGCAGTATACTTAAATATACTGAAGTGAAATGGCACTGCTCATGGCAGAGGGTAATAGTGACGAGAGAAAGTAAAAAGGTGGGAGTACTTCAGCAGCCAGTCGATGGACAGTGTCAAGAATTAGTGGCACTGTAAATGGTAAGACCTGACGTGCACTGGTGGTGGCAGTCCTAAACAAACTGGTTAACGACTTCCTGTCTGGAAGTATGAATTGCGTGGCACACTGTGCGAATTGTGCTTGCGGTACACGCAAGTCTTTTGGGATAAAAATGAACAAGACCACTCGGGCAACGACAGGTAATGGAAATTTTAGAAATGCTCAGTCCCTCGCTGAAGTACTCGATAAATGAAATAAATAAATGCTTGCAAACTGCAATGGACACATGCGCGTACGTATCACGCTGTGTAAATGAAAGACACAAGAGACTAAAATAATGTTAATTCTGCATGCTATAATTAATGGTAAGATGTAGTACTCTTGGCTTCGTGAATACTGTGTTCTGGTTTTCTCTCTCTCTCTCTCTCGGAGAGGGTGAAAAATGATATATGAATGAACTCCCTTATATTTGAATTGAACTACTAATGTTAGTTTAATATGACGCAACTTGTTGTTAAATGATCTACTTACGTTAACGTTTTTTTGTGAAAGAATTGCTTTTGATAACGTTTTATGAAAAATGATAACGCGCTCGCGGTGAACGATGTTTACGTTAATGTTAGCGGCTTGCGCTTATGAAATGATTTGCGTTTCGATATGAATTTTACAAAGACGCGGTTTTACGTTAACAATTCTTGCAAGTGACTCTACTTTAAGATTTACGTTAACTTTACGTAAGGACAAGTGAAAAATTACGGTAAGGATTTGAAAACGATGTTAGCAAACAATTGTAAATGAGGTTACGTTAAGTGAAATGAAATTTTCGCTCAGCGCGCGAGTGAGCGATGCGAGGTGAAACACGTGAGGCGAGAAGAGCGGGTTAGCACCACGTGCTAGCATTGATGGCGAATCAGCTGATTCTCTGTAAATGCGAAGGCAATTTACACACAAAAAAATACTACTTTCTTATTCAAGGCGAATTACGTTAATTTTTTTCTGGCAGGACGATAGATACTAGTACAGACATTGATATTATTTACGTTAAAACTTCGTGACTTACGTTACTTTGCTTAAATTGTTTAGACAATGTTGAAAGAGGAAACAAACATGGCTGCCGCTGTGAATGAGACGAAGGTTGGGGGGGGGGGGGAGGGAGGTTGAGACCGCGCAGGCCGCGAGAATGCTCTAAGCTGAATTTAAGCTGAGAGTAGCGGTTACCAACACTTGGAATGAAGACTAAGTTAAAAATGGATACCCTAACATATCACAGACAAAAGAATTGTACACTTCTTTTGCCGTAACTATTAGTTAAAAAACACTCCTAACTAGCTAGGCTTCTCATACAGCAATAAACCCTGGCAAAGCACTTCTAGTTTGATCTGGTCCTTTCTGGCATCTATCTGCCACACGTGTTCGTGAGAGATCCTACGAAGACAGCACAAAGTAACAGAAAATTCGCTGGGGCAAATTGTTTGCTCGCCGCTAAAATAAAGCTCTGGCGCATTCGCCGTTTACAATAATAAGATTTCTACCTACGCTCTTTGACCACTTCAAACAATAAAATACTTAAACGTACCTTAAGCTAACATTGGTTATAGAATAATCATATTAATGAATGGAATACCTTACCGTGAGTCAGTGTGTCTTCTTTCCCTGCAAATTGTGCTTGATTTACTTTTTGTAAAATAATTTACAGTTTACGTTTTTACAACGGATAACGCGATTTACAAGCTTTTTTTAAGCAAGCTAGGTTCAATCCTGGCAAGGTCGCCAATGTTACGTATATAGGGCCTTGAGAAGAGCTAGATACGTAACGGAAATAATTGAGGGATTTCAAGAGGGCAATTGCTTGAACTTACCGTAAACTGATAGTTATTAATTTCTTTCTTTAGAGGAAGGTCGCCAGAAAACTCAGCTCGTTACTTTAAAACTATTTATTTACAAAAGGGCCCGTGCTGGCCTGGAGAAAAGTTAAATGATATTGGCCACCACGTTGGGGCTTATAGTCTCATTCAATTCAAGCTGATTTTCATTCACTTGGGTTAATGCACACTTGCGGCAGAGAGACGGCACGTGACTCATGGAATCTGGAAAAGAATCCAGATTAAACGAGATAAAAGAAAAAATTACTTCTTGCTTTGATTAATTAATTCTCTAATACTGGGGAGAAGAACTTTTAAGGTTTCACTGAAGTAGCAATGACTCCATTGGTCTGGGACGATCACACAAGGGGAAGCATGCGGCCATGAGGCAGTGAGAGGGAACAAAGGGATGAATTCCTTTTGTTGCTGGAAATTGAATTGGGAGAATGAGGATCTCAATGATAATAGGTTGGGAGAGACTGGCAATATGCTGTTCCACAAGACGTACCTGGATGTCGTGTTCAGTGGCTCTTTGGAGAAAAGCATGGCCCCTTTGTCTGAGGCCTGGGTCATCGGCGCGCCACTCACACCCTGGGTAGGCCTAACAGGGAAGGCAGGTAATTTGACCTCTGTCGAGATCACGTGTCTCGCAGCGACTGAGACAGAATCCAGTTGGGTTGCTTGGGGGTTGGAGGTCAGCTTAACCCCCCCACGATTAGGCAAATCCTTGGAAAGCAAGCATACAGCCAGCAGAGGGGTCACAGGAAAAGAGAGCTTAAGGGTATAGTCTAAGACAAGTACCAATCTGCCTACACCCTTCCCTTTTGAGATACGTCCTACAGCTGATAAAAGACTCTTTTCCCCCCAACTGGGGAACTTCCTATCTCTAGCTGGCGGGTTTTGGGTTTCCCGCGGTTACTAAAATCAGCTGATATTCTAAAGAAATGGCTGCCGTTTTCCAAATCAAATTATTTAGTTAATTGCGGGGTAGACGAACGATCTATAAACGTCACAATATATATATTAGATATATATATATATATATATTTATATATATATATATATATATATCTCGAGCTACAATGTCCTTTAATATCTAATTTGCTCTACCTCGGAATTAATATATTTTCATATATGCTTAAAACGAAGGGGAATTTTTTCTCGATAATAGATTTGCCTGGACCAGGGCGCGAACCTATGGATCCTTTCAAACCCAGGAACGTCAGTGAAGCTTTTACCTACTACACCACCGCGAGAGGCTAAAAGTTCATGTCGCCTCTCACCTCATATACCTTTCCGCGCGCAGGTAATTAGTGGTTTGGAGACAACATCAAACCCACCTCGACTCCAGTAGTGTTTGTAGTGCTTTTGACAGCACGTAGCCAATCTATAAGTCATATCACCATTTCCGTGATTCATATACAAATATCGAGCTACAATGTCCTTTAATATCTAATTCGCTCTACCTCGGAATTAATAATTATTTCATATATGCTTAACCGAAGGGGAATTTTTTCTCGATAATAGATTTGCCTGGACCAGGGCGCGAACCTATGGATCCTTTCAAACCCAGGAACGTCAGTGAAGCTTTTACCTACTACACCACCGCGAGAGGCTAAAAGTTCATGTCGCCTCTCACCCTCATATACCTTTCGCGCGCAGGTTAATTAGTGGTTTGGAGACAACATCAAACCCACCTCGACTCCGGTAGTGTTTGTAGTGCTTTTGACAGCACGTAGCCAATCTATAAGTCATATCACATTTCCGTGATTCATATACATATATCGAGCTACAATGTCCTTTTTTAATATCTAATTCGCTTAAGCATATATGAATATATTAATTCCGAGGTAGAGCGAATTAGATATTAAAGGACATTGTAGCTCGATATATGTATATGAATCACGGAAATGTGATATGACTTATAGATTGGCTACGTGCTGTCAAAAGCACTACAAACACTACCGGAGTCGAGGTGGGTTGATGTTGTCTCCAAACCACTAATTACCTGCGCGCAAAAGGTATATGAGGGTGAGAGGCGACATGAACTTTTAGGCCTCTCGCGGTGGTGTATAGGTAAAAGCTTCGCTGACGTTCCTGGGTTTGAAAGGATCCATAGGTTCGCGCCTTGGTCCAGGCAAATCTATTATTGAGAAAAAATTCCCTTCGGTTAAGCATATATGAAAATATATTAATTCCGAGGTAGAGCGAATTAGATATTAAAGGACATTGTAGCTCGATATATGTATATGAATCACGGAAAATGGTGATATTGACTTAATTACACTAAAAGATTGGACGGAAATGTGATATGACTATAGATTGGCTACGTGCTGGTCAAACCGCCACTACATTAAACACTACGGAGGTCGAGGTGGGTTGATGTTGTCTCCAAAACCACTATTACCTGCGCGCGAAAAGGTATATGAGGGTGATGAGGCGACATGAACTTTTAGGCCTTCTCGCGGTGGTGTAGTAGGTAAAAGCTTCACTGACGTTCCTGGGTTTGAAAGGATCCAATAGGTTCGCGCGGCCCTGGTCCAGGCAAATCTATTATCGAGAAAAAAAACAAAAAATTCCCCTTCGGTAAGCATATATGAAAATATAGGTTAATTCGAGGTAGAGCGAATTAGATATTAAAGGACATTGTAGCTCGATTATATGTTTATATGAATCACGGAAATGTGATATGACTTATAGATTTTTGCTACGTGCTGTTCAAAAGGCACTACAAACACTTACCCCTGGAGTCGAGGTGGGTTTGATGTTGTCTCCAAACACTAATTACCTGCGCGCGAAAGGTATATGGGGGAGTGAGAGGCGACATGAACTTTTAGCCTCTCGCGGTGGTAGTAGGTAAAAGCTTCACTGACGTTCCTGGGTTTGGAAAAGGATCCATAGGTTCGCGCCTGGTCCAGGCAAATCTATTATCGAGAAAAAAAAAAATTCCCCTTCGGTTAAGACATATGATGATATTTAATTCCGAGGTAGAGCGAATTAGATATTAAAGGACATTGTAGCTCGATATATGTAGGATGAATCACGGAAAATGTGATATGACGTTATAGATTGGCTACGTGCTGTCAAAAAGCACTACAAACACTACTGGAGTCGATGGTTGGGTTGATGTTGTCTCCAAACCACTAATTACCTGCGAAGCGAAAGGTATATGAGGGTGAGAGGCGACATGAACTTTTAGCCTCTCGCGGTGGTGTAGTAGGTAAAAGCTTTCACTGACGTTCCTGGGTTTTGAAAGTAAATCCATAGGTTTGGCGCTCCAGGCAAATCTATTTTCGAGATTCCCCTTCGCATTTTCTATATTCGAGAAAAAATTCCCCTTCGGTTAAGCATATATGAAAAAGTATATTAATTCCGACTGGTAGAGCGGGAATTAGATTATTAAAGGAAATTGTATCGCCGATATATGTATAATGAATCACGGAAATGTGAATTTGATCTTATAGATTGGCTACGTTGGCTGTCAAAAAAAGCACTACCAAAACACCTACCGGGAGTCGAGGTGGGTTGATGTTTGTCGCTCCAAACCACTAATTACCCTTCGCGAGGGGAAAGGTATATGAAGGTTGGTGAGAGGGCGACATGAAACTTTTTAGCCCTCTCGCTGTGTGGGTGGTTGGTAGATAGGTAAAAGCTTCACCTAGACGTTCCTGGGTTTGAAAGGATCCATTAGGGTTTAGCAGCCCATGGTCCAGGCAAATCTATTATCGAGAAAAAAATTCCCCTTCGGTTAAGCATATATGAAAATATGTTAATTCCCGGTAGAGCGAATTAGATATTAAAGGACATTGTAGCTCGATATATGTATATGAATACGGAAATGTGATATGACTTATAGATTGGCTACGTGCTGTCAAAAGCACTACAAACCCTACCAGAGTCGAGGTGGGTTGATGTTGCTCCAAACCACTAATTACCTGCGCGCGAAAGGTATATGAGGGTGAGAGGCGACATGAACTTTTAGCCTCTCGCTGGTGGTGTAGTAGGTAAAAGCTTCGCTGACGTTCCTGGGTTTGAAAGGATCCATAGCGTTCGCGCCCTGGTCCAGGCAAATCTATTATCGAGAAAAAAATTCCCCTTCGGTTAAGCATATATGAAAATATATTATTCCGGGAGGTAGAGCGAATTAGATATTAAAGGACATTGTAGCTCGATATATGTATTATGAATCACGGAAATGTGATATGACTTATAGATGGCTACGTGCTGTCAAAAAGCACTACAAAAGCACATACCGGAGTCGAGGTGGTTGATGTTGTCTCCAAACCACTAATTACCTGCGCGCGAAAGGTATATGAGGGTGAGAGGCGACATGAAACTTTTAGCCTCTCGGCGGTGGTGTAGTAGGTAAAAGCTTCACTGACGTTCCTGGGTTTGAAAGGATCCATAGGTTCGCGGCCCTGGTCCAGGCAAAAAATCTATTTAATCGAGAAAAAAATTCCCCTTCGGTTAAGCATATATGAAAATATATTAATTCCGAGGTAGAGCGAATTAGATATTAAAGGACATTGTAGCTCGATATATGTATATGAATCACGGAAATGTGATATGATTATTTATATATCAATATATATATAATTTAATTATAAATATATATATTATATATATATATACTATATATATAGATATATATATAAATTATATATATATATATTATATAATATATATATATATATATATATATATATAGTATATATATATATTGTCTGGTAAACTTTCCCAGAAGCTATTTGTAAGTAACTGATCGATTGATGCCAAAACACTGACCGTGCTCAAACAGCTCTTTGCTAAACAAAACAAAATAGTTCTTTTCATTAAAAGCCTTGTTTTATATTTTGCTATCAGTTCAAAGAATATTGGTAATTAGATTTTAGAAGCCTTGCTAAATAGAAAAAAAAAATCTTGTTTACATTTCTTGTTTTGCAAAAAAAGAAATATCACTTGAGATTTTACACAAACATCGTACATCAGATTAACTTTGTAGTATTTCTTAGGAAAACAAATAGCTTGTCTTAGGTATATATGTGTGTGTGTTTCACACAAAAAGGACATATTTAGTAGCTTTGAATGTGCTGGTAAATATAATTATATGAATGAAAGCAATAACTGAAGGACAAAATTCCTCATGGGATTCCAGTGACCAAATAATTTTTTATATAGCAAATGATTGAAGAAAATCAAAGGCCAATAACCAAATACAACCATCTTTTCAATTACTTTTTATTGCATTCTTCATTATCGAGAAATTATAAAACAAGCATACATCTTCAAGTGTAGTGAAGGCTTGAGGAACTAAGATTAATACCTGCTGTCAAAAGTGACAGACAGTGAAAGAAGCTTTATTGTTATAATTTAAAAACAGTCCATTGGGAACAGCTGTGTGCCATATAGCCGATAGGAAAATGTTGAGAAATCTAATTCTCTTCGTGGTAGACTTTTACAATTTTGTATTTGAAGTTGGGAGTTTCGTCAAATACCCTCCTATCAGGAATGTGCCGATCCAGTGGGAAGCCCATGGGTCGCTTATCCGGGTACAGTTCGCCATGGGACCCACAGTGGGCGTGGCTTCCACCATGCTCATTGACAGCAGCATCGCCATGAACAGCGTCATAGGATCCGTCTGTGACAGCCAAGACCAGCGCAAATTCCATGCCATCTCTCTTTCCCTTGGGTAGAAGCATTCTGTTGGGGATGCCACATGATCTCTTGTACTGGAATGCAGCCAAGGTTCTACCTGCGTCTGCTGCGTCAATGAGAGTCTGGAAGGATGGTGTGTCAGGAATAGTGACGGATGATTCGCTGGATCTTCTGGTAATGCGATTTGATCCTGGTGATACTGGAAGGAGGAGAAATGTCATTTTTATGGCATGAACTAACTGAAATTATATGAGGCCAAGTTAAGATTATAAAGGTAAAACCAAACAGTTATATATATTAAGATCTGAGACATCAATTGAATAAATATTTATGTGGCATAAATGCACCAATAATTCTGAGATTCTAATTACAATATATCAACATATCATAAGACTTACAGTTCTTCCAAAACTTATCCAATTCAATGCACTGCCATTGACCATCAGTGAGGGTGTATTCTATGTTGTTGTTGTCGTACTGGGGACATAAGAAGATGCGGAAGGTAGCAAGCACACTTCTGCCGTTGTTGTTGTTAACATCAGCCACAAAGGAGAATTCCTGATAATTCAGTCGACGAACACTAGCCTTTAGATCGACTTCCTGAATGCCCTGAGCACTATCAACTGCATTTCGTAGATCAAATTCATAATCCTCAAAATATGTCTTGAGATCTCTGTCAACATCAATACCCAATACAGAAACGCCAGGGAAGACCAGCTCTTCTGATGTGTATGGAGGAAGTGAGTCTTTGTGCTCTTTGAAGATATTGTCCATATACTTGTGAAGTCTGAAGAAACTTGGGTCTCGTGTGGCTGTTTCAAAGTGTTCCATCACACCAGGAGGCATATTGTACTTGCCTTGAGGGTCGCTTTGGCGACTGAGCATAATGTGAGCGAGATTTTTAATTGATAATAAACTTTTTCCTCTCGTGGTTTCGAACCAGCGCACAAAGGTGAAACCAGGCCAATTTCTCAGTAAAACAATACTAGCTTGTCTTCTTTATATATGTGTGTGCGTGTGTTTCTCATAAAAATGACATATTTAGTAGCTTTGAATCCTTTTCTAAACGGCAAGGATGTGCTGGTAAATATATATATGAATGCAAAGCAATAACTGAAGGACAAAATTCCTCATGGGATTCCAGTGACCAAAATAATTTTTTATATAGACAAATGATTGAAGAAAATCAAAGGCCAATTACCAAATACAACCATTTTTTCAATTACTTTTTATTGCATTCTTCATCATCGAGAGATTACAAAACAGTGTTGTGAAGGCTTGAAGAATTGAGTGACAGACAGTGAAAGAAGCTACAATGTTATATTTTGAAAACAGTCCATTGGGAACAGCTGTGTGCCATATAACCGATAGGAAAATGTTGAGAAATCTAATTCTCTTCGTGGTAGACTTTTACAATTTTGTATTTGAAGTTGGGAGTTTCGTCAAATACCCTCCTATCAGGAATGTGCCGATCCAGTGGGAAGCCCATGGGTCGCTTATCCGGGTACAGTTCGCCATGGGACCCACAGTGGGCGTGGCTTCCACCATGCTCATTGACAGCAGCATCGCCATGAACAGCGTCATAGGATCCGTCTGTGACAGCCAAGACCAGCGCAAATTCCATGCCATCTCTCTTTCCCTTGGGTAGAAGCATTCTGTTGGGGATGCCACATGATCTCTTGTACTGGAATGCAGCCAAGGTTCTACCTGCGTCTGCTGCGTCAATGAGAGTCTGGAAGGATGGTGTGTCAGGAATAGTGACGGATGATTCGCTGGATCTTCTGGTAATGCGATTTGATCCTGGTGATACTGGAAGGAGGAGAAATGTCATTTTTATGGCATGAACTAACTGAAATTATATGAGGCCAAGTTAAGATTATAAAGGTAAAACCAAACAGTTATATATATTAAGATCTGAGACATCAATTGAATAAATATTTATGTGGCATAAATGCACCAATAATTCTGAGATTCTAATTACAATATATCAACATATCATAAGACTTACAGTTCTTCCAAAACTTATCCAATTCAATGCACTGCCATTGACCATCAGTGAGGGTGTATTCTATGTTGTTGTTGTCGTACTGGGGACATAAGAAGATGCGGAAGGTAGCAAGCACACTTCTGCCGTTGTTGTTGTTAACATCAGCCACAAAGGAGAATTCCTGATAATTCAGTCGACGAACACTAGCCTTTAGATCGACTTCCTGAATGCCCTGAGCACTATCAACTGCATTTCGTAGATCAAATTCATAATCCTCAAAATATGTCTTGAGATCTCTGTCAACATCAATACCCAATACAGAAACACCAGGGAAGACCAGCTCTTCTGATGTGTATGGAGGAAGTGAGTCTTTGTGCTCTTTGAAGATATTGTCCATATACTTGTGAAGTCTGAAGAAACTTGGGTCTCGTGTGGCTGTTTCAAAGTGTTCCATCACACCAGGAGGCATATTGTACTTGCCTTGAGGGTCGCTTTGGCGACTGAGCATAATGTGAGCGAGATTATGCAGCTGGCCATAATACTGGACGTTGGGACTGTACACTGAGGACTCGATGATATCTCCCAGTTTTTCAATTCCACTGTCATTCATGAAATGTCCAATTTTGGTGCCCCCCATCTTTTGCAAGTAATGTTATCCATGGGCAATGGCATCCCGAATTCGACTTTCTGTGATGATCATGTCTCGAACCCTGGCCACACCTTCGACATCTTGGAAAACTATGTTGTCGGGGCGAGATGGAAATTCTCCTCCATACTTATATGTGGCTTCAGGTGAAAAGCCTTCAACAATTGGCTTTTCCCAGTGAAGTTCATCGACGATATCGAGCCAGTTGGAAAGACGTTCTGCGTCAAAGCGGACGGTGAGCTGGTGATGAGCCCAAAAGAAGAGTTCACCCTTACGGTCCAAGTTATGTCCATACTTGTCTTCCCACCAGAAGGGATAGTCCATATGCCAAGTCACGTGATGCAGGTTCATTCCAATATCCTCTCCAAAGTAAGCAATGCGCTGCTCTTTGTTTTTCTTTGTGCCTGTGAATTTCATTTCAAACTTGCCTGGGGTGTTCCTCATCTTAGCAGTGTAAGCCTTCTGGATGACCTCACTGTTAGTGAACAAGTGAGGCGTAATTTCATAGAGTGGGGGCAGAATAACCCCATGTCCTAAATCAGAGTGGATGATGGCAGTGTACAGTGCATAGACAAACTGGCCCTCGTTCATGCGCTCACGCCAATAGGCTGCATTTTGAATGAGACTGTTCCACGTCTTGCTCTGCATCAGGACATCGAACAAGAGAAGAGCTTCCTCTCTGTGCCGTTCGTTGAAGAGAGAGAACCAAGTCTTTTGCTGCAAGAGCCTTCCATCCTTATATTCCTGAACCAGTCGATAGACAGCATGACCGCCATCTTTGTAACTGCCGAGGTCAGCTTCTGGGTCAAAGGAAACGGCCACAGTTTTCAGTTCAGGGAACTGTAATTTGTCGTAGATCTTCCATAGGAGACGGTTTATGTCTTGCTGTTTCTTAGCTGTAAAGACATTTAATGAAAAAATGATTATTCCCACACACCATACACTAGATTTATAATGTCTACAAAAATTATGGCAATATGTACTGACTACTGTGAAGATGACTATAGAACATCATCTGTTACAGAATAAATCAAGTTAAGAGCTTTATGAAAGTGTTAACACATGTTTCTCCTGATTCTGCTTTCCATGAGTCACTAACTCAAGGTATGACTGGAGGGTTGGTTCTTCAAGGCAACTTACCTGTATCACCCCCCTGGACGGTGTTCCAGCAAAGCCCGAAGGCCAGCAGTGTCAGGAAGACGAAGGTCCTCATGGTGAACTGCCAAACCTGCAGTTCCTGGTTCTTTATATATCCCCCAGACGAATGGGACGAATAGGCCTATAGAACTCAGCTCCTGTTGTCCTGTATGCTTTTGGACATACAATCTTATCTTTATTTTAAGCCTAAGCTACCTTATGTATAATTTGTTGACAACAGCCTCAAAGACAGATATATTTGGAACTGGAAATTTACCAAGTAAATTCACTCAAGAATTGTCGACTATTTATCATTATCTTCATTAAGAGAATATTAATAGTCATATCCATAATCATGTTAGCAATCATTATTCTTTAAACACACTCTATTCTCCAAATATACTGGTATATAAAAACGGATGTAAATGAACAGAAGAGAGAGAGAGAGAGAGAGAGAGAGAGAGAGAGAGAGAGAGAGAGAGAGAGAGAGAGAGAATTTTTCTTAAAAACAACAGTCACATATACATATATTAGGAGAGACAGAGCACTTCTCGGAAGTGAAGTAACATTCTTAGAGAAAGAGAGAATTTCTGACTTCAGTCTATCTATCTCTCTCTCATCTAAATTTGTTTTATATATCATACATATGGTTATATTTGGATAATAATGTGTGTTCGAATAATATACGACTTCTTACATGATAATGAATATGATTCTTAATATCTCTGATAAAAATACAGCCCTTACAAGATCTCCTTTTGGTAATTGGTCGGCATAATTCTTCACTCTCGATGAATGGAATGAGAGGTCGCCTGTTTACCCGAGTTTTCTTTTTTGTCAACAGGTTTGAACCACAAAAAAACCTCAAAATGTTTACTGAAGGACTTATATCAGTGGTTCCCAACGTGGGGTTTACGTCCCACCGTTTGGGGTTTCTGCCCTTCAGCAGTGTGGGGATTCTGCCTTTTGGCAGGCTGTGTTCTGCCCTTAGGGGTCTGGGTTCTGCCCTATGGCAGGCTGAGGTTCTGCCCTATGGAAGTCTGGGGTTCTGCCCTATGGGAGTCTGGGGTTCTGCCCTATGGCAGGCTGAGGTTCTGCCCTATGGGAGTCTGGGGTTCTGCCCTATGGGAGTCTGGGGTTCTACCCTATGGCAGTCTGGGGATTCTTCCCTATGGTAGTCTGGGGTTTCTGCCTTTTGGCAGTCTGGGGATCTGCCCTTCAGCAGTCTTGGGATCTGCCCTTCAGCAGTCTGGGGTTCTGCCTTTTGGCAGTCTGGGGTTCTGCCCTATGGCAGTCTGGGTATTCTTCCCTATGGCAGTCTGGGGTTTCTGCCTTTCAGCAGTCTGGGGTTCTGCCTTTTGGCAGTCTGGAGTTCTGCCTTTTGGCAGTCTCTGGGGTTCTGCCCTTTGGCAGTCTCTGGGGTTCTGCCCTATGGAAGTCTGGGGATTCTGCCCTTTGGCAGTCTGGGGTTCTACCCTGTGGCAGTCTGGGGATTATGCTCTTTTTTTATGAAATTACTGAGATAGTAATCATGACTTAAAAGGCTGTTGGTGGAAGGATCGTTTAAATGATAAAACAATCTCTGTTAAAATGTAGATTCTATATATATATAACTCAACAAGCTCCTTGGTTTCCTCTCACATCTTGCATAAGCCATCACTTGCAAGACTTTGAAACCGGATGAAAAATCACCAAATGAACCAAGTGACTTATCAACGGGTTATCTGGCGTCGTCGTGACTGCCAAGGCATTGAACAGGAATTCAGGGGACGTAAGACAAAATTCTACACCAATTGTTTCAAGAGCAAGGCAAAAATCTACAACAATTGTTTAAAGACTATTATGTACAATATATATAAGCGTAATCTATCAATAAGGGAATTCCTAAAAGTGAAATTTATTGAAAGTCCTGCTTCTATAGTCAAACTAAAATTCCACTCAACCTATCATATCTATATAAATATACACACACATTACACCACAACACACACACACACACACCACACACACACACACACACATATATATAATATATATAATAATATATATTATAATATATATATAATATATATATGTATATATATTACAAACATCAGCGGTTAAAGGTGGACCATTGGAAACGTTGTAATTAATTTCAATACTTTATTTCCTACGTTTCGTAATATCATTATTACATCTTCAGGGAATCTGTTAAACAATAAATAAAATTGCTTTAAAATTACTTAAAAATTACTTTAAAAATTACTCTAAAATTCAACATTTATAAATTACAACTCAATTAAAAAAACATACAGAAACGAAAACAAAAAAATAAAAAGACCAAAGACCGCTAACCAATCTTATGCCGAGAAGGCAAGAGACAGAATGACAAAACATGAATAAAAGTTAGCTTAGGTACAGTTGTGTGGAGGAGGTCTGGGTATATATTTAACTGGGGAGCCAGTTGTTTAATAAATAATGACTCTAGGATAGGCAGTTCATATGCATTGTTTGCTTGGCCTATGATTCGGAAATGGCTTCTTTCTATATATATTTTACAATTTTTTGAATGGTTTCTTATATTAGAATGTTCGGGATTGGAGAGCCTACAGTCAGTACGGAAACTTAATCCCCGATGAGAGTCGATTCTGACCCGCAGTAACCTCCTCGTGGATCCGACATATGTCCCAGAGTTACACTTAGGGCGAATTATACTTTATAAACCACGTTGGAGGTCAAGAGAGGGTCCAATCGATCTTTATATCTGAAAAAGGAACCGATTGTTAGCGGGTTTATTGGAATTAATTTCAGATTAATGGCACCATAATGTTTGTGAAGAATTTGTGCAAACTTTTTCCGAAAGGAGTCATCATGTAAAAACGGGAATTTGGCATAAAAAGCTAATTTTGGTATTGTACATGGTTTGGCGACATTAGCGAACTGTTTGTTGAGAAACAAACTGAGTTTTTTTTTATAAAACAAAGTCTGTGGGAAGCAATTATTCGTAAAATATCCAAAAAGGAAACTAATTTCTTGGTGGAAAGATTGCCAGTTGGATGTAATAAAAAACGCCCTGTGGAGGAGAGT
>NC_061091.1:5680510-5685510 GCF_015104395.2 Macrobrachium nipponense | reverse complement strand
CACGGTATGACAACAACGGGGAGGAATACTCATTTGACGAGGGTCGCTGGAACTGTATTGAACTGGACAAATTCTGGAAGAAGTGTATGTATGCGATCTACTTCTTATATTTTTGCTCAAAATGAATTACTCGAAAGGTACTTCTTGCCATGTCATATTTTCTTATTCACTTGCTAAAAATTAAAAACTACAGATATTTCTTGCTATGTCATAACAACAGTAATCTAGTTTTATATAAGATATATTTCAACAGGTAATCCTCTTCCACTGTAACGTATCTCTAAGGAAAAGTTAAAAAGCTCAACTGGCTATTTGGTTAAACATATTGTAAGACTTCACTTAAATGAGTGAATAATATCAGTACTTTTATATTCATTTTTTATCCCCTTGCCTTCGTCAGTAACACCCGGAGGAAACCGCATCGTCCGTAAATCAACCGATTCTTCTGTCACGGTCCCTGATATTCCTCCCTTCCAAACACTGATCGACGCTGCTGACCAAGCTGTCGCTGGTAACGGAGAATTCCACATGCCCGAGCACCAACGTTCCTGCGGCATCCCCAACAGGATGCTTCTGCCCAAGGGTAAGGAGCAAGGTATGGACTTCGCCCTCATCCTGGCAGTGACCGATGGATCCTACGATGCCACCCACTCCGATGCTGCTGAGAGCGAGCACGGAGGCAGCCACGCCCTCTGTGGCTCTCACGGAGAAGTCTATCCTGACAGAAGGCCCATGGGCTTCCCCCTGGATCGACGCATTCCAGACCGGAGGGTTTACGACGAGACGACCAATTTCAAGCTCACCATCGTCAAGGTCTACCACGAAGAACATGACCACGATCTTTAAACAATTCGCTCGCTTCTTGAAGTTCTTTTTATATTTTTGGGAGCTTTGCTATCAGCTAAAATGTTCTCAGATTTCCAGACCTAGAAGAGGTCCTCATATATAACCTGCATTAATTAGAAAATTTATGTCTACTTGAGCCTTTCTTTTCTAACTTTACATGCCGGTCGATGGTACTCGGCCGATACAGAGCTATATTTCAGGAGATGAATCTCAGTGCTAAATGCATTCAGGGTTGGAGTCCAACATGTGAGAAACAATACTCCTTTCTTTCTGTTTTTATTTATGCCATCCATATACCCCATTTATGACCAACCCTTCAACAATCGAATAACAATGAAATATACTCTAAACTCCAATCCAGAAAGGAAAAATAAAACATATATGTGAGGCAAAACTTAATGTATTGGCGTATGAAGCCAACTTCCATTCGAGAGGAAATTGATGATATTCTAAATCCAAAGAACTTTTGAGATACTACCCACCTACAAGAGGTCGAATGTCATAAAATCATACATTTCATTAAGGCACAGTTCGTGCACTTCTGGAATAAAACCTATTAACATTAAAAACTTCATTAATATATACTATATATATATATATATATATATATATATATATATATATATATATATATACTGTTGTGCGAAATCATATAGACAAAATTAGATTTCTTAAAATACTTAAAAACAAACCTATCCAGTACATGGCTAAAAAGTGACTAAACACACACACATACACACACACACACACACACACACACACACATATATATATATATATATATAGATATATATATATATATATACATATATATATATATATATATATATATATATATATAGATATCTATATAGATATATATATATATATATATATATATATACCTATATATATATATATATATATATATATATATATAATATATATATATATAATATATGTATGTATGTATGTATAAATTAAAGGGAATGGAAAAGAGTAAGATAACAGGTAATTCGAGATAATCACAAGCACTGACCTACCGTACGAATTCAAGTACGTATCTTGGAGGCTGAAAACACACTCGATCACGCACATAGGCGTTGAGCATTATTTCTTTTAAATTTCTGAATATGATTTACATATTCAGTAAGCACAATAATCCCAATAATATTTCATCTCTTTTCTAAACGATGTTGCAGCTCTCATCAGTTTCGGACGTAAGTGTCCAATCGAAAGAGAAAGATAAAAGCAAGAAGAGAAGGACGTATACATCGTGGGAAGGGGTAGAATATGGGAACACAGAAGTAGAAATAGACATCCAAACGATGTTTACCTGCTGTACCGTAGTACGTGTAACTTCTGTGAGGGTAATTAAACTTGTTTTTTTATACTATCTGTTACTTATTGTACTTACAAAAGTGTACAGTCATCACACCTTCATAACATAAGTACGTATATTGTAGCCCATACTTTTCAATACTTGTTCGACATTATGTATTCAACTCTCCTCCTCCTCCTTCCAAATTAAACTCTTCTTCAATGGCGAGCTTGACGGCGCCGTGCTACGCTGCGCTGGAACCTGACGCTGCCCGTCATGTCTCCCCCACCCTACCGATACCAATCCCCTACCTACCCTGCTCCACCTGAGGCGGACAAACAGGTCTGCAGGAGGATGGTGGATGTGTCATATCTCCCCTATCTACCCCGCCCTCACCCGGGCCGGACAAACAGGTTTGCAAAAAGAGGGTGGATGTGCCATGTCTCCCCTACCTTCCCAATCCCTTACCTACCCCACCAACACCCAGGGTGGACAAACATTTCTGCAGGAGGAGGGTGAATGTGTCATGTCTTCCCCACCTTTTCAATCCCCTACCTACCAACCCACACGCAGGGTGGACAAACAGCTTGCAGGAGGAGGGTGGATATGTCATGTCTCCCCAGCCTTCCCGATGCCCTACCTTCCCAACCCACGCCTGGGGCGGACGAACAGGATCCACTCTGATTTTATTAATGTAGATTACCATCCCTCTCCCTGATTTCTCTAGCATCATTCCTTTGTCTCAGATCCAGTTTTACGCACCTAACTAGTCACTCTCCCTTCTATATACATGCTCTGACAATCTTTACCTGGTCTCTCAAGAAATTTGTCATTTACGTTGCGTATCCTCAGCTTCCCCAGTAGCCTCTCGATGTTGTCGCAATCTATTCTGGTATTTTTATCATCATTATCATTACTATTATCTAAAATATTCAAATAACAATATGAAACCAGCCTTGAATGCCATAAAAGTGCGAGGCCTGATTCCACGTAAGAGTGACCACTCTGAACAACTGAAAACAGAGTAGAGATAATGAATGGAAAATAAAATAGCACACACACACACACACAGACATATGAACGGTTATCTGGCACTGGGCAGCGTGATACTGTGCCACCTTATTAATGAAATGGGTATCCTGGTGTTCTTCAAGGCGAGTAACCCATACTGGTGATTGGGACTTCCGCACTGAAGGTCAAAAGGGATCTACTCCTATAGTAGATTCACATCAGCCGCGCATTTGATGTCTAGGCCAGTCCCTTATGACACTCCTGATTGGCTGTTTATAAGCCAATCGCAGGGCTGGAAACTCTCTTCAGTCTCCCTCGAGAGTTCACATAGGCAGGATGTATGTTCTACCTCTCCTGAGGTATACGTTTGAAAGACGTATCCCTCAAGAGAGGTGGAACATACATCCTGCCCATGTGAACTCTCGAGGGAGACTGAGAGTTTCCAGCCCTGTGACTGGCTTATCAACAGCCAATCAGGAGCGTCATAAGGGAAGGGCCTAGACATAAGATGCACGGTTGATGTGAATCGACTATAGTAATAAATCTATGTAACCTTCTACGGTAATGAAAAAAGATCTTTTGTTAAGTGACATCAATACACATATTTCTCTAAAGAGGTTCTTAACTTTTTTTAATTACAACAACCCCCCCCCCCCCCCCTCCTCCATCTCTCTGAGTCGGTCCTTCCCTCCACGCCACCCGCCCACCCCTCACAAACCCCTTGCATCTATGAATAAACATTCCCTCCTACATTTGAAGGAAAACAAAAAATAAACAAAAAATCGAAAGAGAAGGGGACTTTTGTATTCTTCTGGGAATGAATTCACGAGAGATACTTGACACTGCTTTTTGGCGACTCTTTGTTGTGAGAATGATGAACATAATTAAGATAATTTTTTTAAATTTTTCCATAAGGCTCGCGAGTCCCCTTTGATAAGTGCTGACGCCCCCTTAAGGGGGGCGCGTGACACCCCCCCCCCCCCCGGGTTAACGACCACTGCTTTAGACAATGGTACATAGAAAACGAACACAAAGCACTGACAAATGTCCGATAATCAATAAGGACCACAAAAGATCTAAGTGTGCTCAAAAGGCACAAAAATAAATAATTAAATACATAAAGTTCATATGAGTAACCAACAAGATCAAAACGTGGAATAATTAAAGTGGAAAAATAAAACAACTATAGTTATATTCTCCGTGTTTATCTTTCATAGGCTTTTCCACCAATTTGCTACGCTAATACTTAATAAACTTCGGAGTAAAATGAGACAATTCTGAATAAAAATTTCCCAGAAGTGAGGATTTTCTTAGAAAATTACGTATAAATTATATCTGATGACAGATCTTATAACCCTGTCAAAAATAAATTCGAAAATATTTATATAAAACAATCACTAGCCTTTTGCTTAGTGCTTTGCGGTGTCTACGAGACTGGATAGTTACAAGGCTCAAATTCTGTAACAAGACTTTGGAGAAACTCCAACATGAAATCGAGAAAACAGAAAAATGTCAAAATGTAAAACAATCGCATATTTTCCATAGTTTTCATCTCGTTTACGATACGTCCTATCGCCTTTTTAAGTCTCCCCCTCTTTTCATTTGCATAGATGTACGTAGGTCACCGATAGTAACAGGGACAATGTTTACAATTACGTTAATTAAACGCTAAAGTAGGGTCTCTCTCGAAACTGTGGAGCTTGCACGGCATATAAAAAGGCCTATTATTTATTTGTTTACAGCTGTATCAACAGGACATTCCGAACCTGTACGAAAGACGACCTTGGTTAACGAATACCTCAATTCAGAGCCTGATTTCTTTCACCTCCCAAGTACTGCAAGT
>NC_061091.1:5675510-5678010 GCF_015104395.2 Macrobrachium nipponense | reverse complement strand
ATAACAACTCCTTAATAACTTCATATCCAAGTCTAAAGGCAGCAAGAAATTAAATTATAACTGCATCCATGGTTGAGACAGTCTTTTAAGTTCAATTTGAATTATAAAGGATACTTGTAAGCTGGTATAGTCGCCTGCAAGGTCAATAGAATATACTGGCATTCTATAGACCTATAGGTCGCTAGCTAGCGTCGCGGGTTCGAATCTCCCCCCAGGGCGATCAAAAATCCATGGCTCTGTTATCACGATCAGTTACTGCCGCAGTATGGGGTCGTCAGCGGTGGGAGGTTGAAACCAACCTTCATTGGAAGCTTGACTTTCAAGTCAGTGGCCCCTCTGGTGCGCTTGTCCAATGCAAATAGGTCTCATCTTATGAAATAATAAGAATAACAATAAATAAAAGCCAAAATACGGGGCTAAAAATAGAAAATATAATAAAATATATGGAAATTAATAGCCATGACAATAGCTTTTCATTACTTACAACTTTACAAATGCATTTACAAGTAAAGACTACCAACCCCGAGTCAGTCTACCAATAAGACTAGTTGGAAGGCAAAGCTAGACTCAAGAATCCTGTGCATTTACTTTTTCTCTAAATATCCTACACGAGATTGCAGGAACACGCCACTGCCGTCTCCCCTACCCTCCCAATCGCCTACTTACAGCACCGCCGACCCAGGTTGGACAAACCGGTCTGCCAGGAGTGTGTGGCTGTGTCATGTCTCCCCTACTGTCACCCGGTGGAGGACAAACGAGATTCACTCAGATTTTATTATTATTGTGGATCGTCGTCGGCAGTACCCTATATTGCTTGGTGTGTAAAAGGCAATTAGTCTCAATTAAGCTTCACAAGCGCATAAACTGGCTATAGTAGATTCACATCAACCGTGCATGTGATGTCTAGGACCATCCCTTACGACGCTCCTGATTGGCTGTTGATAAGCCAATCACAGGGCTGAAAACTCTCAGTCTCTCTCGAGAGACTTCACATAGGCAGGATGTACAGTGATGCTCAAATCTCATGCAACATGATTCCATAAGATTTCGTTCAAAATTCACTAACTGGCAACATAGCAAGCTCCATATTTATCTATTATTTCAATGCGGAAACGCGATTATTGCATACAATATGGACATAATATGTTTCACAAGAGTGAAATCTGTCATATATGTCAAAACTGTAAGAAAATGTCACGTGTAGCAAATTTCAGAAAAAACTCTTCGAAACATTTTCAAAACTTTCGTTCACACACCGCTGAAGCATTTGACCAAAATGAAGTCGTCATCAAGCATCAGTTCAAATGTTAATAAAAAAAAAAAAAAACGAAAAACAAATGGTCATAACATTCATAATGCTTCCAAAGCCAACATAAAATTTAAAATAGTCCTATTAGATTGCTTTTACATCTCAATGCTGAAAAATATGTAAATATGTATATACAAAAGTAGAATGCGCCCACCGATATCAACGTGTGAGCGGAGCGTGTGTGACGTATCATTTGTGTCGGTGCAACAACCACCACCTGGTGTAACATAAGTAGGTCTACACTGAGTAGCGACAATGAAATTATCTTGAAAACACTTATTTTATATGTGTTACAGGAATATTTGGGTTTTCATACATAATTAATTGCTATAATTCTTAAATATTTAAAAAATTATGGCATGCAAGTAAATATTCGCCCATGCAATTATTCTTTTGTCAAAGCCAAGATATTATTCTTAGGCCTAGGTGTTAGATTTCTTTACTTGACAATCAACAGTCACATCTCTCTATTAAAAATTTCTGGCCAGAAAGCAAATGAGGTTATCTACACATTCTTGTTCTTCAAGTTACCTTATGAAAGGATAAATTATACACCAAAAGCGAGGAGAAAGACTTTTAAGAAAATAATATTTTAAACCAGTTGAAAAACAAGTGTTCCATACGCCTTGATATTAATACTTATGATATTTCGATTAATAGTCATCTGCTCCATATAATCAAAATCATCATCTTATATTCCTCAAAGAACAGGTAATCTCTACAAATAAAAACATTAGTAACATTATATCTCATAAGGCTTAGATTATTCTTTTAGGCCTATAATTCATTTTGCAACATATAGGCAGCGTAAACGCAGCCTAAAACTTCAATATTCAAAGAAAATTGGTTGTAATTCATATTCCCGTTGTATTCGTCAAAAAACAGATAATCTCTACAAATAAATTCATTAATAACAGATTATATCTCAGAAGGCTTGATTATTTTTTTTAGGCCTATAAAACATTTTGCAACATACAGGCAGCTTAAACACAGCCGAAAGCTTCAACATTCAAAGAAAACTTGTTTTAATTCATATTCCTACGTTGAATATGTTGTTATAACTGTTGACCTTATTAGGTCTACTGTCAATGCAGCAGACGTAGTTATGTTGACCATTCCGAGGAGCATGTAAAGTGTGCTTTCATTGATGGCACAGCTAACCTTATCACACTGCATTTTGAACTTAGCAGC